>NW_011887900.1:79879-81519 GCF_000806365.1 Fopius arisanus | reverse complement strand
TATATAGATATATAATAATATATATAATATATATCTATATAATAATATATAGATATATTTTGATATGCATAGCGCCAAAAAAAGCTGACAAAAAACGTTACATGCTTTTTTTTAAAAGGGATGGGCGCCAGGTAATTTTTGTCCGGAATTACCAAACCGGAAAAAATCCTTAATCCTAAACTTAACTAACCTTCAAATTCATTGTATCGAAAATCGTACCTCAAACTCCTAAAGCTCGAACTCAAAAATATACTCTAAAATCAAAAAGGAAACCTGAAGGGAACGGAAAGGATAATTAGGCTTTTGGGGAAAGGTGACGGTCCTGGGGTCGCTCAGTATGCCAGTTGTGGAGAGAGGTGTGGACCGTAGATGGGGGCAAGGTTACGGCAAAAATCGGGAAAAATACCAAAAACAAAAGGAAACGGGAGGCGAGAAATAAATTAATGCAACAAAACATTGTCCTTACGTGTTCCGCTATTCATGTCAAAATTCGGTACAATAATAATAAATGATAAACAATTGTATTATACCAATCTGCTTCCGAATCTCATTAGCCATTTTCAACTTCTTCTAAATATTACGTTCCAGACAAAAATCTCTAAATCCAAATTTAATTCTCCTTTTCAATTATCGCGAAATAGGTACTTTCTAACAAAAATCCAAATACAACTTCAACTGCCTCGTTAAATCGCCGTGAACATAAATTATTTAACAAAATACGAAATATTTTATTGACTATCCCATACTCGTATAGAATAATCTCATCGGAAAGCGGCCTCAAGGATTATTGATCGGTGATAATCCGAGGAATAACCGAAAGATTATTTTCGCCCGGGAAATCGATAATTTCCCGGAATCGGACCCTCAACGAGTGAGCGCGAGCGAGAGAGAGCGAGAGAGACGGCACTATGCCTCGTTGCTCGGAGCGAGGAGAAATCCACAAAACCCATCTAACTCCACTGAAAATTCGATAACTCGGAATCCGCTCAGCAGACTCCGGAAAACCCTGAACCATTTGGTTCGGGACATTATTCCCCACAATCCCACAAAAATGTAGACATAAACGTACATAATTAACCCTGTGGAATCAATTAATAACCGCGACGAAATTTTACGCGCGATTCCCCACCTGTTGCACATAACCGCCCGTTGGCGGCCTCGATTGCACCACGAGGGAGAACCACTGTTCCTTGGCTTGTTCCTAGGCCGTGGACAATTTCCCAAAAATCACACTGAAAACATCCTCAAAATCCCACAGAATCCCACCAATAACCTCCCAACCGTACTGGGGGATAATGCAAGCCAAAATTATTCGGAAAAAACCCCCCCACAACCTCTTCAAAACCACCCAAAATTTGGGGGACACAACCGATGCCATTTCCATGGCTCGGAAAAATCTTATAACCGCCAATAATTAGTGGGGAGCCGCCAAAAAAGGGGAAAATATACACTTAAAACCGTAAAAACTCACGGTAGATTTTCTCGCAGCCCTTCTCTTCCGTTTCAGGACCATCTCGGCTGCTTGTCACTTCTCGTGTCTTGGGATGTCCTCGTCAAGTCTCACTAACCACTCCTGTTCACTCACGTGTCGATGTTATCGCGGTTAATACGCAACTGATTTTCGGAGGTCAGTGTCGCGT
>NW_011887900.1:61712-79044 GCF_000806365.1 Fopius arisanus | reverse complement strand
CAGCGATATTTCTCCTCTTCTCCTGTTCTGACGTGTTACCCCCCCTTTGGTTGATTTCAGCCGAGGAGAAGGCCCTTTACGACTTGGGTCATAAAGGCCCATCACCCGACACAATAAGCTTTCGTCTACCCTTTGTTATGTACTAATAGAGGTCGGGAGCACGACTTGCTCTCAGAGCAGAGGTTGCCCATCCCTGGGTTAGAAGACCTAAATCACTAACCTTAAACGTATTAAATTATCTCACTAACCCGTAATTTTATTTAATTTATTGCCAATCCGCCGAGGTAAAGGCTGGATTTACCCCGTGCGGCCTTCCACCCGTAACTAATCGTAAAGTTTTTGGCACTCCGTCGGGATGAAGGTTGATTCTATCTCGGACGGCCTTCCACCCGTAACAGCCCTTGGCAATCCGTAGGGGTATTTTTCGTGTCCCCCTACGGCCTTCCACCCGTACCAACCAACCCTCCAGAATCCTTTCATTTGGAGCGCCGGCTTTTTGACCGGACCTAAAAAAACTCGAGCTTGACCCTACCCGTCTCATAAAAATCCCCATAACCCCTAACCTACTCTAAACCACCCCGAAAGGGGGGGAAATTCCAGTTTTTCCTTAAACCTAACCTATGTCCTAGTAACCTCACTCTCTCTCATTTTTGGGGATCCTAACGGGCGTCCCCGATGCTCGTTACAATGTATTTGACTACTTTATGATTGTTTATTCTATTTATTTGATTTTCATAAACATTATTAGACTGTTTACAATGGAGATAAATATGGGTGGCTTTTCACCAAAAATATAAATCGGGAAAATCTGGAAATGATCGAGACCCATCGGTCAACGGTCATCAGCAAACCATCAAACGCAAAATCACCCCTCTCAACGATCTCTGTTCGTATCTTACAGTGAACGCGATAACATCTATATCTAATCTGATCCTCACCGTACACCCAACGAAACTCAACGAGTAAACTCACCTAATCATTCAACTATTAATTCAACAAAATCAACTTGTACATCAACACATTCAACAATTAACTCAACATTTCACTTGTACATCAACAAAAATCCACTTGTAAATCATTGTAAAAAACCGCATTGAGATTGACCACGCGTTTTAATTAATTAATAATCGTTGTATGTGACAATTTCCGCGAGTTAATACAATTTACAAAATCACTGCGTTTTTCCTGAATTTCTCCCGATCCACCCTACTCAACAGTTACCTCAACAAACAAGACTTCAGAAAATATCTGTTTAATTCTAAATTGACGAAAGTGATTTTGAAAAATTAAATTGTGTGCAGTATCGCTTAGTGGATTTACGGGAATTTATTTATTTTTTTTTTATGTATCGAGACTGATTTTTTTATTGATGAAAAAGTGTTCTCTCCGACAATTTACTATTTTATTCAGTAATTTTTTTTGTCAATCCGAGTTTCATTCCCTTTCAGCTTCCGATTATTTTAAATCTCTACGTATGAGCTACTGGAGCAGTTGGAGCTGAAAGTGGAGAAGGATTTTGATACGACGGTCATTCCCTTAAAATTGCTCTGGCGCCTAACAATTTTGATTTTTGATTTTTGATTTTTTCTGTTGGGATTTTGGTGCCAGAGGCCGGGCTAATGGACGGAGGGTTCCGTGAGCCTCCGAAAATTACGTCGTACCTTATTTGGAGAAACTCGACGTTTGGAATGTTTTTATCGCTCCCAGGCGTGTACAGCTGAAATATTTATAAACATCAAGAAGCCTTTTCCTTCGGTCATAAAAGGTAACTAGGGTTTCAAAAATATATTCCACCGATGTCGGTAGCTCAGTGGCTAGATGCAAGCCTAGTATTTTGACCGCTGTAGGTTCGATTCCTCAATGAATCGAATTTTTTAACAGGCACGAATGCGCGGGAGGTTTCTAATAGAGCAGCCGCCTGTACCAACATGGTTTTTCCTGTGGTTTCCCATGTCACTTCTATAATCTAGAGCAAGTATGGGCAACCTCTCCTCTGAGAGCAAGTCGTGCTCCCAACCTCTATTAGCGCGTAACAAAGGGTAGACGAGAGCCTATTGTATCGGGTGATAGGCCCGATCGACCAGGGTGGTAAAGGCTCTTCTATTCTGAAATCAACGGAAGTGGTGGTCTTAAGAAGAGGAAGAGAGGGGAAATCACGCTGAAGAAAAGGAAAAGCGGGGAAGTAAGTCGAAAATCGAAAATTTTCCCTTTTCATTCTTATCACGTTTTTATTCATTTTGAAAGCTGATTTTACTAATAAAATGTCATGTTCCAGTGCTCCCGAAATTATTTATTCATGAAATAAAATTGATTACCACACTGATGGACTGTCCATAGAATATTAACTTTTGTTTAAATTTCATCTTTTTAGCTTCAAATGCATTCAAATTCCATATAAAATAATTAAAAAATAGAGGGAAAATTATTGGAGGGAGCTAAAGAGCCATATCAATGGAAGGGATCTGTTTCCAAGTTTGCTAATAAATAATAAAGGAACCACGTAGCATCGCCTATAACCTTCATTCAATTCAATGGCCAAGAGTGGGCACAAATATTATTAGAAAAAAACTAACTTCGCAGAATTTAATTAATTCACAGAGATGGCATAATTTCAACGAATTCCAAAATTTCACGAATCCAGACATGACTCTATTCAGAAAATATTTTTGTCCAGGTTTTGGATTTTTAAATTTCTTTTTTATTAATCGTGGCGGCTATTTTTCTTACTTTACCATTTTGCAGATACTTTCAAGATGGGCCCCCGACTATTGTCCCTACTATGATCGTACTAGGACTCTTGCAATTGGCATGGTTATATATTTTAGTGGATTTCTATTTCGAGACAATGACTTTGCTCGGAGCTACCTGGAAGTTGCGCATGCCTGATCTGTAGGAGAGTGAATACAGTAAAGTGTAGGATCCACAGCCGTATGCATAGAGTGAAATAGGGCCAATTAGCTAAGAAAAGGAGGCCGAAAAGGTCAGAATGGAAGAAACAAAAATCTTTTATTACCGCCATAATCGAATCACGCCATAAGAAAATGAATTTAAATGAGTTTCTGACGGACGTTACACATTGAAATTAAAATAATTACAATCGATTCCAATTGTTAAATGGTAACTCACAAATATTCGACTGTGGTTTGTAACGTTTTGCGGTAGGCCATCCACTGCGTTAATCTTAGATAATGAACTACTGTTCTGTATAAAGGCGACTATCTTCTCCGAATTATATAGTCGGCTTCAGTCCCCTCCTGTTTCAACCTAGGGCCGTTAGACCCCTTTCTGCTGGCTGAACTCCCCGCGGGATGCACTCCTGTTGGGAATGATTGGATATTTTATGGGAAGTATGACACTCCAGAACACTTCCAGTTATTAGATAGAAGCAACTCGTATATTGTTTATTATGTGTTTATAATAGTGATTATACTAGACTGGTATTCGCGAGTCTAAACTGATCGGTTATTTTTTGGTGAGCCTGGAGATCGGCTCCATCTAACTCCTGATCGTTCTGTGTTCTTCGAGGAGCCCCGTGGAGCGTTGAGGACTCAAAAACGTCAACCTAAGTAGTCCGAGGGTACTAGTATAGACAATCGTCATCATTGACATTGTTTCAACATAGTCAGACAGCTCTCTTCGGAAAAACTGGACTCAAGTGACACCGTAAGAGTGCTGAGGTTTGCTCTTGAATCATAGCAATGAACTCGCGTCACTCCTCGCGTGATTCAGTGAAAATATGAGCCGTAATACGTTATTTAAAACACGTTTATTTGTTAATACCATAACGACGTAGTAACTATAATATCTCACATGTAGAATTAATTTATAATTAAAATTTTTCGGTTGCGTATAATATTTAAACTCAAATATTAACAATGAATTCCAATTTTTGGAAAGGAATTCATAAGCATCACATTGCTTATGAAATTAAATTACGAGGAGAATATCGTAATTGTTACTGTGTAATGAATAAACACTAAATCATTTGTTTAATTAGTTACTTATGAAATTGTGAAGTACGCTACTGCTTCAAAGAATAAACTTAAATTTTTAATTCTTATCAAAAAAGTATCTAACAACTCCGAATTGTGCGTAGATGCCAGTGAGTGGAAATATTTCTTCAAAGGCACTGACTCCTCTCAGCTTAACTTAAAATCTATTGTGAAATGACATTTTCTAATCGACCGAAAATGCCCAACCACTGCGCTTTTCCTGCCTATAGCCTCCTCGCTGATACAAAAAAAGCACTGAAAGTGGGACCTAAAACGTTGTCGGGCGCCAGCTCATTTTTCTCCCTCGAGGAATCAGCATCTGGACAATTTAAAACTAACGAAAAGGGCCAAAACGTAACGCTAAACCGAACCTAAACCTAATTCAGTAAAGTGGTCAAGGAAGAGGTAACGGGGGCCTGCGCTGCTCAGTATGCTAGGCTAAGGAGAGAGAGGTGGATTCGGGGAAAGGGCCGAAATGTTCAAAATACGGAAAAATTAAAAAGATTAACCTCCATCGACTTATCTCAAGCTAACTATTTTATTCAATCAATCAGAGGGTTAAGGGTGGATCCCCGGGGATCTGTGTACTTTAACGTAGCTCCCAACAAAACGAACACGAAACAATTACAACGGTGACGGCATTCAGTGGTGCAGGTCGTGAATACCCCCCTGACCGTCCAACTCGAACACGTATCCTGAAATACCTACCTTGGCGTATTTTCCAGCTAGCCCGGGACAAATCGCGAAAATGGTTCAATTATTCGAATTTTCCTTTCTCCACAATTAGTGGGATCGGGGGTTGGTCGCGACTCTCTCTCTTTTCCATAAAAATTCTTCTAGTATAGTCCGCTCAGCAAGATTAAGCTTTGCCCATACTAATCTTTCCAAGAAATTGATGCAAGCCATTGCTGCGATAACTCAAATTTATAATACACAAAACTTCTTCACTTGTATTAACAGAAAGCTTCCAGCAAGGTTCCATGAAATGAACAGCCAAATGTCTGTTAACCTTGCAACCTCCACCAGACTGTACAATAGTCTGTATTTCATCCTCTACTATGTACATGGTGAAAGCTACCATATAGGACGATACATAGTTGGACCTACCATCTGGTGGAAAAAGATAAATAACGGGATCGCAGTAAGATCTGGGAAAAAATGCAACCTTTTTTTTTAGCCTACCGTTTCCAACGTCCAGAAGTAGTTGGCTCTGGAAAATGGAAAGTTGTCTGTGACACTGATAAAAGGAATACGACGTCCAACTACTACGTAATTACAGAATCTGTTGAGGTTCTTTATCTGTTTAGAATATGAATGATAGCATGTATTGAAATTTTCCACATGACCACTTTTGAAGTTCATAATATTATTTTCTTATGGATAACGAAAAATTTTCCATAGGTCACGTGACACTTCCTCAAGCATTCACATCCGTATTCATTGCTATCTATCCTGTGATTTGTGTTCTTTATCCAACAATTGTTCACTAATCGTACCTACAAGAGAACATGGATAAAATATAGAAAAGCAACCGCGAAGGAAGTTCATCTACTCCGCGGACTGTTGGTGACGGGTCTCACAATGCCGAGCAAGCATCACAGTAGAGTGGGCGAGGTTCACAAACGTCTAACTAACTGTGGTTACCGAGTTCAGCTACATCTGTGGAGTCGTTAAGAGAGAACAATTGGGAGACGTATTCTCCAGGGGAGCGATTTTGCGCGTTCTTTCTCGACTAAAAATCAAAATTTTGCTCCCGCCAGGGAGCGCAAAATATCACCCGTCGTGTGTGAGTTTAGGAACGACTGAGCGGCAGAATTTTTAAATACAAGCACACATCCAAAAGTGAGCATCAGAGTGAAAATTAAATAGTTGAATATCGATACGGAATTTTTAAGTGGTAAGTCATATTGACCATATATTCAGTCAAGTGGTTTACCAATAATTTGGTCAATACAACAATATAAAAATTAAAAAATTAGTAATTTTTCCGTCCACTGATAATATTTGTGCTGTTTTAGTTTCAACTTGATATAAGTCCACATATATATTCGTGTTTCCGAGAAATGTGGCTGCACTTCCTACAGCGGATGAAGCAGTGAGGGCTCTTGAAGGAGAACAGGAGCGTGCTAGAATTCTAGAAAATAGAGCGATAAATGCTGAAATGTGAAATTCACAAAATCCATTTCTCACTCTAAATGAGATTTCCGTTGTTAAGCGATTCAGGTAACATTATATTTTATACTATTTCTATACATATTTTATGGCACAGGATTCCAATTAATTTATAGAAACGTGACGATATTCTAAAAATTTTGGAAAATTTATTAACCAGGCTCACCAAAGAGTTAGCCTCAAGGATTATTCGTTGCATTTTGCCCATGCTACCTGATGAAAGTCCGACATCATCTGTCGCGAAGTGGATCCAAGTAGATAAATTGGTATTGAATATTGTTTATTGATGATTTATAAACATATGTTTTATTTTCAGGTCCTTGTTACATTAAAATTTTAGGCTTCGGGAGAATTCTAAGCATCTATTGGGGACTCTAGATTCTTTGGTCTGTCTCAATTTATGATTAGTCAAATAATTTCAAATGTGACAGATGCAATCGAAACGCTATCAGATGAATATATAAAATTTTCTGAAGCGGAAGAGGAGTTTCAAGAAATTTCTCAAGGGTAAAAAATTAGTGAAGATCATTGTAATTAACAGGACATGTTGGATGATGAATTAATTGATGATTATAGGTTTGAAAGGAGTGTTGCTTCCTAGAAGTAGTCGGTTGCATCGACTGTACGCATGTGCTAATGCGTGCCCCTTCAGCAGAGCCTTGGCAATATAAAAATGATAAAGGTAGTTCCTCCTTAAATATTCAGCTTACTTGCGATTCTAAAATGCGAGTGACTTCAATCTGTGCCTATAATGGAAGAACCGATGATGCCAGAATCTGGCGTGAATCTGCTGTGAAAGAAACTATGGAGAGAGTAAATCAAAATTCTGAAGGCACTTACTTTTTGCTCGGTAAGGAAATTCTCCATTTTATGTTAACATTTATGTTTTTTTCTTTTTCTACGTTTCTTATTTCTTATCAATTAATAAAACGTAATATGTGAGATACAATAATAATGCACGTCAAATCCTTAACGTGAAACAATATTATTAATAACACAGAATTAATTCAGTCTTCGCAATTGCGTTATCATGTAGATCAAAAAGTATGGCACGTCTCTCTTCTAGTTCGCACTTCTCATTGATGCATCGTCTTCCTCTCCCGGTGTGATGTAATCCAGATATTCTATATCCTGGAATTCTTCATCACTTGTTGTAGATTCTCTGTAAATTGAAAATATCCTAGATTCAAAAAAATATCGTTTCTAGGAGATGCTGGATATTCATTGTCTCCCATACTTCTTACCCCCATTGCAGATGCAGCTGAAAATACACCTGAATACTGATATACTGGTCGTCACTGCACAACGAGGTCAATAATTGAACGAGTCTTCGGGGCCATGAAGGGGCGATTCAGGTGTATTCACAGAGACCAAATATTTTCATATGAGCCAGAAAAAGTCGTGGAGTTTTTCAAGAATTGTGCAATTCTTCATAATTATATCATTGAAAATAGGTAAATGAAAACTGCACGATAAATGGAACATTTTGGCTTGGTCTAATTCGATTTCTTCAACTGACAGGATTGAAAATGACGACGTGGACGAGATGGCGGATGAAAATGAAGCTGATTTTAACATGGGCCCCGAAATTCTTCAATTCCATGATATTGATCATCGCAATAGCGATTTATTACGAAGACGCCACCTTCGTCACGAAATTATCGATAATTTTTTCATGGAATAACTATGGTTAATAATTAATAAATTTATTACCTAAAAAACAATGCCCCGAGAATAAGATTTTATTAATTTCATAGAAGGCCCAGATATTATGAGAAATCGACAATTGGAAAATAGGAACCTAACCGGAAAAAATCGATCGTTTTTTGCAATTGTCAAAGAATTATTTTTTATCTGGCACCAATCACCATTTTTTAAGGTTTTCCCATTTTTATGCATTACATAACGTACATTGTGATTATTAATTACTTGTCACAAAATAAATAGTAAAAGATTAAACAGTGATTATTGGTGATACACGCGCCAAAATTCTTATCATTGCTGACACTTTCATCTTTTAGCGATGAAAAACTGTTTATGGAATCAATCTACTGTGCAAAATGACTACGTCGAATGAACGATTATTTTTAATTTTTACGTAAATAGAAATTGTTCAATTCCAATTTTTTTTCAGAAACATTATGAAAAGTGGCGCGAAAATCGAATATCCACTAACAGTAATCGATGTTCAATGTTTTTATTTTTCTGTTTATACATTTGCACTTGAATCTGTAGAAAGGTTAGAAATTAAAAATTGTTGATTCTAAATAAGGTTCCTTTAGCCCCAAAGAAAATATTCATTTTGAAGAAGTTATCAGTTTGAATTCTCAATGTCCAAATGCCAGCCCCTTTTTAAATATTCTAAGTTACTTTTTTGAGCCTTATGGCCCAAACTACTGGAAAACGGTGTAACCAACACAGTTTCAATTGGAAGATGTCAGACAGTTTCCTTGTAATAATCAAGCGTTGCTGAAACTCTATTCATGTTTTATAACAAAGATTTGAAGATAATAAAAATGATCCTTTTGTGAATGAAATACCAAATATTGTCTTAAAAAAAATATTTGACTAAGTGAAACTATAACAAAATTTAATATAAGAGTTGAACACCGACGGTAGTGGCCGTGCATTTAGAGTGCTAGACCAGCATGCCAACGATCCGGGTTCGATCCCGGGCACCGGCGGTCAAAATTTATAGCGCTCTAATCTCACAGTTTCACTGTCGAGCGGTAGTCCTGTCAAAAGGACGACTGTACCAGGGCAGGTTTTTCCCCTCAAATGAGGTTTTTCCCTCCCTTCGGTAAATGCGGTAGAGAGGGTTTGGGGGGTGGGAAGGGAACAAATCATAAAGACCCGAAAGTGTATACGAGAGGAAAAAAATTTTTATAAGAGTTGAACGATACCTGGATTAAAATTGCTCTCCCACCGATATTAATTCAAGCTTCGTCACGCCTCTAATGTATTTTTCACACTCTTTTTATGGACTTGCTTTATTCCAATTTTTCTTAGGCCACAGTCCAAACCTTTTGATGGAAAAGTCCCACTCTGCGATGCTACCAAAAACGGAGCAATGATTATGTATTGCCTGGCACTGCACTGAGTGACTATTAACAGATGTTTAATTATGAGAGTATGATTAAACTAGAATCCGCAATCCACAAATCAATTGATTTTTTAGTTAACAGTGCAGCGGAGCATTTTTTTCATTTTGGAGCACGTTTAATGTGTACCCAGTAGCCATTTTGAATGTTTTCATTGAGACCCCTCCCCCCCTCACAACTTAAACTTTCACGTGTTCTAAAATGCACTGAAAATTAGCCCCTAAACGCCACCTAACGGGAGCAAAATTTTATTTTTTAGTCGAGAATAAACGCGCAAAATCGCTCCCCAGGACTTTTGCGGAGCGAGGTTGTCATCCCTCACATGTTTGCCACTCTCCTCCAGGGCGGCTCGACCCTTCAAGGTGCTAAACATCTCGAGGCCCATGCGACATTGGTATCTGGAGACCTGACAGGGTCAGGTCAACAAATGACAGGGCAATTAACGTTTTAATCTGAAGAAATGAAACCATCCTCATAATCCGTGATCAACAGTTCTGGCTCCAAATTACCGTCAGCCATATCAATAAGACACTTGTTGTCGGTTTGTCTTTTAGAGAGAAGTAATGCGTACACGAAAGGTACCGATTTGAATTTATGCTCTCCAACTTTGTCCGCATCTCTCATTAAACCACCATGGATGGTCCAGAGTTGAATGAATATATTCGGGATTGAAAAAAACGTGCCGTCGGACATCCAACTACGGCAGGAACCCAGTCTCCGCAAATTCTCCACGGTGCCAAAAACAAGAAATCGACTCGACCGACCACCGCTATCGTATAATAAAAAATTAACCCCTCTCGAGGTCAACTGGAATTCATTTGATATTTGTAATTCACTCAACGATGGGGGTGTCAATAATTGTGAATTATGCTTACGTTGTACTTTTTTCCTCATAGCTACAATACTAGGCAATTCCGCAATAGTGCTTGTTCATGCTCCAGCAATGAACTCGCCAACAACAATATTGGGAGACTCATTATTACCCTTCGCATGTTTCTTTATTTTGTTTAGCATCTTTTTGACGCTAATCCGCGTAGGATTGGCCACATGAGAATGCTCATCGACAGACAAAAGAGCTCCTATGATGAACAACAATGAATATAATATACAACATAGAATCATTGAGAAGAACGAAACGGAATTAAATCTTACCAGTTTTAACGTCCGACGTTGTTTCTGCACAACAATTGCACTTCTGAATGGAGTAATGTTACACACACCTCCAAGTCACTGTTTTCGTCTGAGGATGGACTCGTTACTTAATAATGAATAAATAATTATTATCATTCAATAATTTTTTGCCCTTTTCGCTCAAAACAAAATGCAGAGGCATGCTGAGACCTCATTCCGCCTCATCTCAATCACCAACTGAACTGAGGAACGAAGATGAATTACATTTCTGTAATATTTAGGGGTCGTACCCAGCCTAGCACATTTTTTCCCACTAAGGGATTGGTCTGTCACGATATTAGTGATTCCTTTTTGAGCACCTGATATCATCAGACACATAAGTTAATACCCTGATTTCTCTAAAGAAGGCGCTGTCAAGAAACAGAGGTCAAAGTAACATGATGTAAAAAGAAGTTTAGAATATATAAGAAAATATCACAGCAAAGAAGACAAGTGTTTTTCAATTAATCCGCCCAATCACGAGTAAATCCACAACCAAACAACATCATTCACCTTCGGAGCGGCCTGGTTGGCTGTCGTCCGATGCCCTAATGAACGTTTTATAGTGCCCTGCACTATAAAATGGGGAAATCTTGTTACAAAAAAAACGAGATGAGAAAATCTCATCACAAAAAAAAGTGATGAGAAAATTTCATCATAAAGTCGATTAGCGTTAATAAAGGTTTTTATCATTCTGGCCGTAAGTAAGTGTTTCATGCCTGCGTTGCTGTGCAGCGCGCTTGCAAAGCTGTGCATAAGCCGTTATGACAAAAAATGATGGGCGTCCTTCGTGCAAAAAAAATTTTTCAAGGAACATGCTACACAACTCATATCAGCTAGAAATTTTTTTTTCGTCTTGATGACAAAATATACTGTTTCAAATCCCGTCCATAGGAAATTGATTCGGAAAAAAATCAACTTGGCGGCCTTATTTTTCACCTTCAATCCATTGATTATGGTTACTTTGTTAGCAACATAGTAAAGAATTTCAAGTACAATTTGATAATTCACTGGCAGATTATAAATTGGATAGGTATGCAATTACGTCAGTCGTTACGGATGTCTTAGAAGGTATATAAGTATAAGCACCGTAACATTTTTCCTAATCTCGTCTCAGAGATCGAGGATAAGTATTACCTTTGCCCGTTCCCATACTCGCATCCGACTATTCCCACCGATTGGATCGGCCAAAAGCTAATGAAAACCGAATGAACCGCAGCGAGGATAAGAAGGTGGAGTGCCCTGCCTTGCCTGAGGCTAGTAAACCGCACAATATCGAAAATCGTAAAATCTCATAGATATCCAACATCAAGAGAACGAAAGGGCAGGACGAGTGGAGTTGGAACTCGTCCTCGCGACAACACAAAAGCGAAAAATAGGAAACGAGCCGTAAAACCCTTCAACGAGACGATGCCCGAAGTACCGATGGAAACTACGCATGAGAGGCTGAAGTCGATGACGAATGGAATGAAAGCGGAAAGGCCTGAGGTTGCTTAGGAAGCTAGGTTGTGGAGAGACGGCCAGGGTCCACGGATGCGCGATTTGAATGAAACCAAACTTAGGCCACGAAATGATACAGAGCGTGGAGGAACGGGTCGGGATACCGGAGGCCAACTTGCTGAAGTCCGAGATGATCGAAACCACCTCGAGGATTACGCTCCCGAAAAATTGTGGTTTAGGGTGGGTTCATTTTGGCTTGAGGTGGAAGGGCCTACAGAGATTGCCAAAAAGCAACAGAATTTAGAGAACGTTCGTGTTCGGTTTCGAAGAATTCAGGGTTTGTTAAGGTCTATCTGGAGGATTAAAAGAGGGAAAATCGGATAAACATGTTCCACCCCGACATAGATTTTAAATTTGAATTATTTTAGCGCGCGAGGGGAAAACTAATAATTGCGCAATCAAGGTGCGCGTGGTGGTTCACATCAGGGTACGGAGGACGACCCCCTGTGGCGTCCAGTCGCGTTTTGGAAGGTAGAGGAGCCAGGAAAACGGTGAGTACCTTGGCTTTTCGCTCGTGGTGGGTTTTTGGGGGTTTTCCTCTCACGTTCGCTTTGTTGGGGATTACTCGCATTCTATTAGGGATGCTCTATGCCCGAGAGCCTAGAAAACCTAATTGTGTGGAATAATCTACCTAATTGCCTCGTCTCTGTTTTAACTGTGTAATACGCCATGCCTTTCGATGGCGGATTTTCCACAGGGAACAACGTGTTCCTATTGTCGCGATATTCGGGGTGTAAAATGGCGACCCCGCGTACGCCAAAAATTCGGAAAATCAGGAAAAGGAGTTGCTTTTTAGCCACCGAGCTTGGAGCCTCGTCCAGGTTTCTCTTGCGGCAGTTTCGCGTTGGGAATATGGGGGATCCATGAGATAGTGAATGGCCGTTTTTCGTTGCGTTTGTTTTTTTTTTCTGTTTATTGGCTTATGGCCCTGCGGTTGCACCCCGCCAACGAAATTGTGCCTTCCCTATCCTTACCTTTTGGATATCGTTCCCGTTAGAATTTTCATTAATTTTCTCGCACGTTAATTGTTGCTATCGCTTCGATTTACGGTCATTCTCTTGGGAGATCAGAACCTGGGGAATGGGCGAGACGGTATTTTCGGTTTTCTATTATGAGCTAGTTTTGCGTTGCGCGCCGTGCTGCCGGGAAACATCACCGGTGTTTTAAGGGGTTAGGCCACTCTAGAATTTTCGGAAAATTGATTTTTGCTCCCAAAACGGGAGCAATGCAATCGTGCAGAAATAAGTTTTTGTTTTTTTGTGTTGGATTAATCCATTATGGTCCAAAAAGTTCGAAAATGCAATTTTTAGATCCTGTCCGTACGTATGTACGTATGTGTGTATGTATGTGACAAACGTTTTTTTCAATTTTTTTTAATTTTTTTGAATTGCGCGCGACTTGATGCATGCAATCAAGTATCTTTTTTTTTTTAATGTAGTCACTATCGAGCTCTATCCATCGACATTAATTCGAATTCGTTTCGATTGGTATAATTTTTTTTTTCAATTTTTCAATATTTTTTTTGAAATTTCGGATTTTGATTTTGATGATTAAAAAAAAATTGGTTTGAATCAAATCCTGGATGGCTTGAAAAATTCACTCAAGTGTCTTTTGAACCGAGTTCAAAGATGAAAGTGATAGCGACAATAGGTGTTTATTTATTTATTTTTTTTTAATATTGAAATCTCTTTCATATCTCGCAATTTTATACTCAAAAGCATGTCATGTAAAGTTTCTAACATCACTTTCAATACCAGCAATACCAACAGTACTTAGTCATGTGACATCTATTACCGTCATTACAAATTCAAAATTGTCTGTCATTTTTCTTGAAAGTGAGTTTTGTGATGGTTTCTTCGCACTCGTTATGTTTGATTCATTTCATTGGGGATGCATAATTCTTCTACAATAATATCTCATCCAAACTTGAAATTAATGTGAACAATATTATACAGCCATTTAGTTTTAGAAATCAGTTCTAGAACTCTTAGAAGGGAATTAATTATGATTACCAATATAAGTGCTAATGATAACAATGTAAATCTCTCTACCTAGAATAGAATAAATATTGCAAGCGGTCATACTTTAGGTGGCACGGCAGCTGGGCTTATCGTCAACATGAAGGAAAAACACAAATTATGGAAAAAAGAATTTCGGCATAAAAAACCCAAATTTATTTGAATTGATACACTAATAAAAAAAAATCACGATAAATGGCGTATCCAAAATACACAAAATGTTGTTATACTATGTGACGAAGACGTGAATCCTGAATGATAAGTACAAGCACACATGAATAATACTTTCGATTTGGACTGGTAAGCAGGCGATATTTTTTTCAATGAATTCGTAGTTTCTTGATTCGAGTCTTGCTAATAATAATTATATGAAGATGAGAGCTTGACTGTTGATTCAAAAGCAACGGGAATTATCGTTATTCGTCAACATGAAAACCTGACTTTATCGGCCATAGTTGTTACCACATGACAAGAATCCACTATTCCGCAATTGAATTGATAACGTAAAATTACGTGATGGCTACAATTTATCGATATCTTTCTTTCGAGGAACATTCGCAACAATCAATTGAAAAGGAAAAGAAAAACTTATGTTAAATTCCTAAAACAATACTTAGATGTTGCTTGTTTTATTAAAGATTAAAACAGACGCTGTGTGGCTGTCGCGCTCGAATGTAAGTGATTCCCCTTCGAGCCAGAAGGAGGCGGGATCAAGTTCCACGTTCACCCGTGAGCGTGAGAGAGAAGGCATGGTATTCTCTCTCACTCTCTCGCATCAGTCCGCGGCAATGTTCTTGCAGTTATCTTTTAAACAATCTCCAAGATCTCCTTATAAAATTTTGTCAAATTCTCGATTCATGAGATAATTAATAATTAATTAAACCGACGGTAGTGGTCGTGCGGTTAGCGTGCTAGACTAGCATGGCAACGCTCCGGGTTCGATCCCGGGCACCGGCGGTCAAAATTTATAGCGCTCTAATCTCACAGTTTCACTGTCGAGCGGTAGTCCTGTTAAAAGGACGACTGTACCAGGGCAGGTTTTTCCCCTCGAATGAGGTTTTTCCTCCCCTTCGGCAAATGCGGTACAGGGGGTGGGGGGGTGTGAAGGGAACAAATCCTAAAGACCCGAAAGGGTATACAAGAGGAGAAAAGTTTTTAATAATTAATTAATTATCCGATAAATGGGAAGGGGATTGCCCGCGATTTTCCCGACAATTCCGAGCGGCGAGACTGTTTTTGCAGTTATCTTTTAAACAATTGGGTTTTTGGGTTTTTTCCATTGATTATTATTTGTTGCAAATTAAATTTGCAACAAAATAATCTCATGGAAAAATCACCTAAGCCCAATTGTTTAAAAGATAATTGCAAAAACAGTCTCGCCACTGGGAATTTTCGGGAAAATCGCGGGCAATCCCCTTGCCATTTATCGGATAATTAATTAATTATTAATTATCTCATGAACCGAGAATTTGACAAAATTTTATAAGGAGAACTTTTTTTTGTTAAATCTTATTAACAAAAAAAAAGATTCTCCGATAAATTTTGCTAGTTCTTATGGTTGATGAGATAATTAATAATTAAACGATTGTCCCAAAAATCGACAGAGCGATCGCCGTGATTTTTAGATTTTTAATTAACAACGCCCTCTTCATCAATTATCTAATAAACAATGGGCTTTCGGAGATTTTTCCATTGATTATTTTTTGTTGCAAATCGAATTTGCAACAAAAAACATCTGTTTGTTGAGGTAACTGTTGAGTAGGGTGAATCGGGAGGAGGTCAGGAAAATGCGGTGATTGTGTAAAAAATGTAGTAACTCGCGAAAATTATCACACACAACGATTATCAATTTATGAACACGCGTGGTCAATTTAATGTGGTTTTTACAATAATTTACACGTTGAATTTAGTTGAAGTACAATTTAAAGTTGAGTTAATTGTTGAATATGTTGAGATTCAAGTTGATTTAGTTGAATTGATAGGTGTTTTATTAGGTGATTTAGATTAGATTGGATGTTAGCACGTTCACTGATTGATACGAACAGAGAGTGTTGAGGGGGGGGGGGGGGGGGGTGATGGTGCTTTTGATGGTTTGGAGCTGACCGTTGGCCGATGGGTCACGATCATTTCCGGATTTTCCAGATCGATAATTCTGGTGAAAAGCCACCCATATTTTTCTCCATTTTAAACAACATCTGATGGAAAAATGCCGTACGGCCCATGGTTTTTTTTATATCATTTAAAAACGATCAAACTGTTTGTTGCTGATATTAAATAAACAATTGGGCTTAGGTGATTTTTCCATGCGATTATTTTGTTGCAAATTCAATTTGCAACAAATAATAATCAATGGAAAAATCCCAAAAACCCAATTGTTTAAAAGATAACTGCAAGAACATTGCCGCGAAGTGATGCGAGAGAGTGACAGAGAATACCATGCCTTCTCTCTCACGCTCACGGGTGAACGTGGAACTTGATCCCGCCTCCTTCTGGCTCGAAGGGGAATCACTCACACTCGAGCGCGACAGCCACACCGACGTACTGCCGCTTAAAGCGGCAGCGTCATTGGCTGTCCTGTTTACCCCAGCATCTCCGGAGGGGTGCTTCCAATCCAAAAGTGGTGAAGGACTTTTTGGTTCAGACTGGCCCCCTATACATGCCGGTTAAGTATCGGTACGTACTTCTGGGACACCCTGTATTGCGAATAACGGTTCGGGAGCGAGTTGCCAATTCATTAGCAAAAAAAACTATATGATATCGAATACAACAGTATATCCTACTAGTTTTTGTTTCAAATGATACATTATGGTCTCATAAATGTTATCCCGAAAGATTATGACAGGGAAATAATTCTAAATGCCCCATTTTCGTTATCTAGTCGAAGGCCGTTCGTACGGCAGGGAGCCTCTTTTGTGAGCGCTCCGGGAGACCGTCCTTTGTGGGGCTAAGCCAGGTATTCGACAGGTGTTACTAACGGTATTGTCCACCTGGGTAGACGAGAGGTTTTCATTTGACAATTTTGATTTGTAAATAGTCACCAAGCGTCTGTTTCAGTCAGTAAGGCATTGCCAAGTACTTAAAGAGGACGTTATTCGAGGAACACTATTTTTCCAATAATAATCGTGCCAATTTCAATTTATTTTCACAAGTGCTTCGTTTGTGGCTAAAATGGGTGATGAAATAGTGTACAGTGTGTAACGTGACATTTTCCCGGCGAATGGGAAATGCCCATTACCTTCGCCCTACTTCCCCTGAGCCTAACAAAACCTGCTAAAATTTAACCTTATGGGCGCCAGGTAATTTTTAACCGGAATTACCAAACCGAAAAAAGTCCTTAATCCTAAACTTAACTAACCTCGATATTCGATCCACCGAAAAT
>NW_011887900.1:53236-61702 GCF_000806365.1 Fopius arisanus | reverse complement strand
ACTGATTTTATCCCGAGCGGCCTTCCACCCGTAATCAGTCTCGGCAATTCGTAGGGGTAGTGACTGAATCCACCCCGTACGACCTTCCACCCGTAATCAGTCTTTGGCAATCCGTCGGGGTTGTTAATATTTTTACCCCGTACGGCCTTCCACCCGTAGCAATCAGTCCCTAAAACCCTTTTTTCTGGAGTGCCGGTGCTTTTCACCGGACCTAACCTGATCCTGAAATTTTCCCTAACCTTAGCCTAATTAATTTATCCCTGAACCACCCCGAAGGGGGACATTAATCATAGTTCTAACCGAAAACTAAATGTTTGTACTCGTCCTCTCTCTCTCTCTTTATTAATTTCGTTGGGGAAACTAACGGGCCTCCCCGATGCTCGTTACAAGTGATAAGAAAGGAGCTAAATCGACATCGGGTAGCAACAAGAGACCCAAGGCATCTCAAAGAAGACCATTGAATCGGTATGAGTTAGAGGAACCAGATAATGCTACTGTTTTCCGAAATGACGGGTTTTCCTCTATTTTACACGTCATGAAAGCCATGGGGTTAGAAATAGGCCCGAACAGCTACCAGACCTGCCTAGACATCGATGATTCGCGTATAACAGTTGTAGAGAGATCGCTGTCTGAAGTCGTTAAAGAGGCAAGGATGGCTTCAAAATCCAATAAAAAAGAAATGCAAGAGCAGGACACTCATTTGGAAGGCCAATTATATGGTGCAGGCATAGCAGATTGAAGGTATATCAAAATTATCCATGATTTTCTCCCACTCAAAACTTTAAACGCGTTTATCTCAAAACTGTTTTTTTCAAGTTGGCCGGAAACATAACTCAAAGAATTTACAACCGATTCACTTGAAATTTTGACAACATCTTCAAAAATACATTATCTACAGAAGTACGTAGATTTTTTTTTATCCTGCATAGTTTGTTTTTTATTAACAAATTTCGAACATTTTTTTAGGCCAAATGGTTACTTGTCCCTTTAAAGGCTCGCCATTTTTAAAAAATGCATATATCGAAAAAATCCTACGTACTTCTGTAACTAGTGCTATGTACAAGCGGAAACCGTTCAACAACTTATTAAAATAAAAAAATTACAGGAGCTGTGTGTCCGGCCGTGGTTCCCGAAAAAACGGAGACATCCTAAGAAGAACGCTGTCTAGCCCCCATTTTTCAATTAATTTTTCTTCAAAAATATTTATATAAGCAGTTAATTATATGTATAATACATCCCTTTTGTTAAAAACCCGATTTATTTAATAGTTTTCCCGAAAAAAAATCTCAAACAAGGCCTATTTTGTGGCCCTCTAGAGTGGCCTAACCCCTTAACTGCCATGTGCGACTCGACTGTTTATGCTTGGCTTATGTTGCGCTCAGGGCCGTCACGATTTGGGGCGCGGGAGCCCGCTCAGGGCCCGTAGATATATTTTTGTGAGTAGAGTCCCCCTATCTCTTCTCGTAGGGTCTTAGCGCGTGAATTCCTTTAGATTTAGAATAATCGTGTCCTTTTGTGGGAAATTAGCGAGTGCCCCTCATAGCGAAATTCCGAGTCTCTGTCTCTCTCTCAGGATGCCTTGCGCAACTCATGCCCGCCTTTCGTTATATTTTTCTGGCCTTTACTATGTTCATGTTTCTACTACTCGGTACGCTTTGCGGATTCGCCGAGGATATCTTTTTCCTCTTCCCTCCCTTTTCTTTTTGACCTTTTTTTGTTTTGTATTTTGTAATGGACCCTACCGGACGGGTTCGTTGAAACGCATATATCACTCCTAGATAATTAGAAATAGATATCTATCAGAGAGAGTCGACTCCTTTAGCAATTAAACGAATTATTTAAATAAATAAGGTCCTTTGTCTGATCCCGTAGGTATCAGACATTATAAGTTACAAGAAGGTGACTGTAAGGAATTCCTGCGGAATTCCTTAGGAGTACGTAAGGGTAAGGCACGAGAGGAGGACTTCGCGTAAACGGAAAAAATTTGTGGAGAGGGGAACGACCCTCGAGGAATTGTGGGTTGGATTGGGTTCGTTTTGGGTTTAGGTGGAAGGCCTACGGGGAGAGACAAAGTCGAGAGTGACAGATTTTAATTGCGTTTCGGGTTCGAGTTCGATAAGTAGGCACTTATCTACTTATATGCTGTGACGTGCATCGCTGGTTTTTTTAGAGAGAGAGCCACGCCCAACCCGCGAATCCCACAGACAGTGGAGAAAAATTAATTAATAAAGAAATAATTATCAAACTAAAATAAAAATGCAGTTCCGCGATTATCCCGGACGCACCGGAGGATACGCTAAGGTGGTTTAGAATTGCGGGGTTTTCCCTGCTAATTCCGGAATTAGTAGGGGATTAGGGATTCGTTTAGGGGAGGGTTAGTGTTAGATAATGATTATGGGATCAGGTAACTAGTGGGGAAATTGTGTCGGTCCTCAGTCGCGTCGCGAAGCAGGATAATGCATATTCTCGTCCGACGTGGATGTGAGGGTTATTCCGTTCGCGAAATCTTCCCGGGATGAACAGTCTGGCTGCGAGTACCAGCACCCCTAAAAAAAGGGATCCGTGAGGAATTTTATATTACGTGGTAGTGTTGGAAGGTCGGTGGGGGTGTTACGACCGACACCTCCCCGAATTGCCGTATTAGTTAAGGAGGGTCATCAGAAAAAATAGAGAAAATGTGACAATATGCCATCGAAATGAAACTTTTCAGGTATATTCCCTGGTTAGTTTCCTGACTCACATTAAATTCTGGACAAATCGTTCAGCACCAATTTTATAAAATTTCTATTTAAAAAAGGGCTTATGAACGAGTTAAACGAGACGGGTATTTTCAATTGAAAAAAAGGTCATATCGACAATATGGGGGAAGCCTAAACTTTATTTCTGTCGCTTTGTTTTTTTTTGCACATTCACCTCGCGAAATTTAGTGAGATCCTTGCGTACCAAAAATTAATAATCTTCGAATAACTATCAAAAACGTGTGACTGAGGTTGTACTCTGATGAAATAGCGGCGAGACTTGGCAATGTGCAGGGAGCTAGTTTGCACAGGTGCGCCACCACGAGTGGCGGGCTATTTCAAACGGCAATTGAAGTTTCTCAAAAGCAAAAAATTGAACGAAACAACTATATTTCAATTTTCAACAAGTCGTAAAAAATAATTTACTGATCGATGACTAAGTTCTAATCAACGACTCTCAAAATAACGAGAACATTTTTTGTGACGTCACATTGGCTTCAATTTCTTGAAATAATTCTTAATTTGCGCATAGATATCTTGCATATTTTTTCCTCGAGGTTTATATTGAACTATGCTCAATAATTTATCAATTCCAGTGTGTGAATCTGATTGGAACGCCAATATCAAATTTTCATAGTTGATACCACTCTCTGCCATTTTTGCCCTCAGAGTGAGGGGAATCAATTTGGAAAGAGGAGAGAGGGTAACTAAAATCTCTTTCAATGTCTTCCCACTGCTGTATTGTGTGAGAGCATCAGATACAGTAGTGAGTTGTGTGACAAAATCCTCAATGACAAATTCATTGCACGCAAAATACCTCAACATATACAAGTCATATGACGCATTATGCGCCTTTGCCTCACTGACATCCACCCATGGACGCGCCAAGACGGACAAACTCAATTTTTTTTTTCCAAACTTTTTCCCCTTATTTTTCTCCTTTTTTTTAAAATCTTGGTAAGAACAGGGAAGACCCTCGACAATTCCTTGGAATTCATCCACAAGCTCGTGCTTCTTAATAGCGTGAAGTAATCGAGGACCATCAAACGAAAGATTATGGGCCACCAGAATTACTTTCTTCTTGAAGGTTTTCAACTATGCAATGAATTCCAACAAAACTGCACGTAAACTGAATGAGTCCTGGCGAACTCCATGTAGGTACAAATCTCCGCAAATATTAGTTAAGCCATGGGCTTCAGTTGCTTTCAAACCGATGGATTTCGATGAGCGAATATATTTTTCGAATGTACTCAACCCTGTGCATGCAGCAATTTGTAATAAGTCACAATTGCCACTGAGCCCAGAAGTCTCGAGATCAAAGAAAACCACCTGATAGTGGTCGTTGGCTTGATCCACCGAGCTATCATCGTTCAGGGGTACATGTGAATTGATGACTGCTGTATCAATTAGCCCCATCTGTGAGCTGTACATAATGCCTTCAGAACGTTCATTCTTGTGGCGAAGTGCATTACGTCTCTTCCTGAGTTCAATTCGCTGTTTCTTGGATTCTCGATTCCAGGATTTATTTGCTTTGCGTATTGCAATTGTGTCAGTGCGCTGGACATGCTGACGAAGATGTTGATCTACATGTAAACCGAGTCTCTTGAAGGTTTGGATGACGTATTCCTCGCCTAAATTTTTTTCAGCCACGGCAGCGGCAACTCGGAAGTCCATTGACTCACTGAGGCTATAGCAGATGGATTTTGGGGCCTTTCGAGCTATTGCTGCGTTCAAACTCTCGTTGACTTGATTTGAAGCAGTATGAGCATACTTACCAGCGTTATTCGCTAGCTCATCGAAAATTCGATGGACTTCTTCAAATAGTATGCCATTCTGCAGACCCTCTCCAATCATTGCATGAGTGTAATGACGTGATTCTTTATACCCACACCATTCACCACAATCTGTGTGCATATTAAAGGCATGGTAGGGTATATTTCTAATTGCAGCTGCTAGCCCCTTCTCATCAGCATGATTCTGTGCCAAGGCATACCTGAAACATTTTTATAAGTAATCAATAGAGATTTTCGTCATCTGTTTATCTGGGTCTTTGTGTTTAGGAATCTTGTACAATAAATTTTTTATGTCCTTGGTGAGATGATTTCTGTCAGACAATTTGACCACTGGGTGAGTACAGGCAGCTCGAATCCTGCAAATGGCCGATGAATCTTCATCCCCACAGACGATTCCCAATTGAAGATAATTTTGGCGTAGAATTGAACTCTTCGTGGTCAATTCCACAGCTAAACTGGCCTCAATGGCTTTAGCACTGCCTGTGCATTCCTGACGACAGTCATGATCTGTTTTCGGATGACCCAAGTAACATTTCCGGCAGATTCGGTTCTCTGTGCCATAATCTACTATCAACCCACTTTGCGTGCCACTCAATGAGCCATAGCCGCTCAGACTATCATATTGATATCAATTTCCTCGCTTGGACCATCCAGTATCAAAGGATCCCATGATTCGCACAGTTCTTTTTTTTTGCTAGGCGTACTACTGGGTACAGCTGTATCCTTCCACTTCGACGATGATATTCTAGTCTGTGTGGACATCTGCTCAGCGATAGTAGAAGCGCCCGCAGATAATGGAGCACCACCAACGAATTGCTCTGATCTCAACCGCTCATTTTCGCCTACATTACATGACTAATTAATTGGACGAGGTAACCACAACTTAGGAATAATTTACCTAGATTTCCTTCGTCGGAATTAGATTCATCTCTACCTGCCTCTGAATTATGTGTAGATGTTGCTTCTTTCGGTAGAATGGAATTTTCGCGATATTCGTGCAAGCCTGGAAGTTCCATTCAACTTAAAGTGACGTACTTTTGAGATAATTGAATATCTCATGGCCCATATGTTGAACGATATATTTATATATTTTATTCAGTGTTGTTTTATTAAAATTCACACTTTCAAGCAACAGGAATAGATGAATAACTCATACATTGTTCTTATCTCATAGTATGTTTTAGTGGGATAAGTGGGGAAGGAGAAAAAATTCGACGCTATTGTTCTGTAAAAAATAATTCTATTGATCAAGAAAGAATATTATTTACCTCGTTTGAACAGCTGTCAGCAATTAATGATAAAAATGTAATAATTTGATCGATAGAATAGGCTCAACTCGTCTGTTCAGCTTTTAAAAAATCGTGAATGCCAAAAAGGAAATTCATAACAAATTGTATATTAAGAATAAAAAAAAAATTATTATTGAATCAAAGACAAAAGTCATTAGTTCAATCATTACTACATTTCATTCATAAAAAGACGATTTTGAATTAAATATTGGGAGTAAAATAGTAAAAAATGAATAAAAAAATAAAATCCAAGGGGTGAAAAGTCAAATGAATATTAAAAAAAAATTCAAATCGATTATGACGACAAAAAATCGTAAAAATAAAATCATTGCTAAGCAAAAAAAAAATTGGAAAAAAAACTGACGAAATTGCCTTCACGTCCATGAATACATTGTTAGCTTACACCATTTTCTCTAGACGATCTTTATTAATTATCGTGAGCTTTCGCTCGATTTTCGCAGTGCTATCACAACTTTACCTGGCCACTTGCTCCAACGCCGGTCCAACTTTCCGATATTAAAACATCTGTGTATTGGAGGGCAACGTGGGTATATTGAAGGTCGATAGAATTTTGTTCAGCGCCCGATTACCTATACCAGCATGAATACAACCTGAAAAAAAACGATGATGAATTCAATAAATCGTTATGTCAGAGAGTAATGTATTGTGTGAATTTACCAATTGATGCGTGCAAATTTATTTCAAAATGCTCTCTCTTTCTTGTGTCTTTATCTCGTAAGCACTTGGTAGTTGGGATTTGTTTGACGTTTAAACGATCCAGACACTTGATAAATAAATATGAGCCCAGGCCTCTTTTTCGTTCTCTCACTATGTTTTTCAGAGACAGCGTTTTCTCACAATATGTGCACTCAAGATGGTCACCGAGGAGATTTAAGTCAATAATCCGATTGCCTGTCACAGGCTGTTCAGGTGCGGATTCTTCACTAGACGTTGTTCTGTCCTTACTCTGTTTTATGGTGTCGGAAGCCATCTCAGACTCTTCATCGGCAGGTTCAGTAAAATCGAGGGGAAGTTGGATGATGTTAGATGGGATTTCGATAAGGCCGGGTTCACTGCCGATAATCTGAGGAGTTTTCTTTTGTACAGTCGCGTTGTCTGTTGAGTCTAGTGTAGTTTGGATGCTTCTAGTGGTGGTTCTAATGCCTTCAGGCGTGTCCATATCTGCATGCTCAATTTTTTGTCGTTTACTTGGATTTTCGATGTCAACCCGCGCCGACCCCTGTTACTTCTCCCAGCTGCCTGCTGTTTTAATCTCATGTCGACAACCTTCTTTTTCACGAATCGGTTTTTTAGTCGTAGTTGTGGAACTTCACTGGAATCTGTATCCATCGTATTTTTTTCCTTAGCTCCTTATTTGAAAAAACACACGCACAAAATTATAAACACTGAGATAACCTCTTCAACGCTAGCGATTTTTCACACATGTCGTGGGACGATTTTACCGCCAGAAACGGTACCAATCGTTGGAGAATCGATGCGCTGTTGCCAAGTCGCGCCCGCAAAAACGTACCGAATTAATTATTTTTCTGATTAGTTTTCCCCCGTAAAATTATTGATTGGCTAATAAGAAAGACAGAAATTATTTAAGAATAACAAAAGCGCTCATTTTAGATCAAAGCAGTCTATTTTCCTACAGTTCATTTTTTATTTACTAGCAGTTGGAACCCTGAGTCGGCTTCTTCGATTTTCATCCCCACTCCGGTTCCCAAAAATATACTGATGACCCTCCTTAAATTTAGTTACAGAGATTATAGGGGAGATTGCTAGGGCTTATGGAAAGGCCTTGACGAGTCATTCATTGCGGCGGCTACGGAACTACGCCCAGAGAAGCCGTACGTGTAAGTAAAACAGGTCGCGAGCCCGTGAGTGTCGATAATTTTCAGAGTCCGTGCGTGTCGATAATGTTCAGGGCCCGTGAGTATGGATAAGACAGAGCGCGCGCCCCAGAGTGTAGATAATTCGGCACAGCGTGGAACCGAGAGTGTCGATAGTTCGAGGAAACCGTGACGTACGAAAACATTCGATATAAAGCGGAGTGGGGGTACGATCAAGAAACAACCGATGGACGGAATGAAAAATGAGTTCACTCTAAAAAATTCGGAAAATTGTTGAACGAATTGCGGAAAAAATGTCTCACGAATATATACTCAAACGATTGAGAATCGTCTGAAACGTGGAGATTTATTGGTCCCTCGGAACTTTTTTTTTAAACGATTTCTTTTTTGTTAACAAATTCAACTTCGGAACTTTTTTTTCAAACGATTTCTTTTTTGTTAACAAATTCAAAAATGATTAAACAAATTCGGGAAAAATTGTCTCGCAAATGTATACTCAAACAATTGAGAATCGTCTGAAACGTGGAGATTAATTGGTCCCTCGGAACTTTTTTTTTCAAACGATTACTTTTTGTGAACAAATTCAAAAATAATTAAACAAATTCGGAAAAAATTGTCTCGCAAATGTATACTCAAACGATTGAGAATTGTCTGAAACGTGGAGATTAATTAGTCCCTCGGCACTTTTTTTTTCAAACGATTTCTTTTTTGTTAACAAATTCAAAAATGATTAAACAAATTCGGGAAAAATTGTCTCGCAAATGTATACTCAAACGATTGAGAATCGTCT
>NW_011887900.1:47161-53146 GCF_000806365.1 Fopius arisanus | reverse complement strand
TGGAGATTTATTAGTCCCTCGGAACTTTTTTTTTAACGATTTCTTTTTTGTTAACAAATTCAAAAATGATTAAACAAATTCGGGAAAAATTGTCTTTTAAATGTATACTCAAACGATTGAGAATCGTCTGAAACGTGGAGATTAATTAGTCCCTCGGAACTTTTTTTTTTAAACGCTTTCTTTTTTGTCAACAAATTGAAAAATGATTAAACAAATTCGGGATAAATTGTCTCGTAAATGTATACTCAAACGATTGAGAATCGTCTGAAACGTGGAGATTAATTGGTCCCTCGGAACTTTTTTTTTCAAACGATTTCTTTTTTGTGAACAAATTCAAAAATGATTAAACAAATTCGGGAAAAATTGTCTCGCAAATGTATACTCAAACGATTGAGAATCGCCTGAAACGTGGAGTTTTATGGGTCCCTCGGAACTTTTTTTTTTAAACGATATCTTTTTTGTTAACAAATTGAAACATGATTAAACAAATTGCGGAGAAATTGTCTCGCAAATGTATACTCAAACGATTGAGAATCGCCTGAAATGTGGAGATTTATGGGTCCCTCGGAACTTTTTTTCTTAAACGATATCTTTTTTGTTAACACATTCAAAAATGATTAAACAAATTCGGGAAAAATAGAGCCGTTGAAAAAAAAAGGTTCCGATGGACCCATAAATCTCGACGTTTCAGGTGATTGCCAATCGTTTGAATATATATTTGCGAGACAATTTTTCCCGAATTTGTTTAATCATTTTTGAATTTATTAACAAAAGTAGAGCCGTTGAAAAAAAAAGGTTCCGAGGGACCCATAAATCTCGACGTTTTAGGCGATTCCCAAGCGTTTGAATATATATTTGCGAGACAATTTTTCCCGAATTTGTTTAATCATTTTCAAATTTGTTAACAAAAAAGAAATCGTTTAAAAAAAAAAGTTCCGAGGGACCAATAAATCTCCACGTTTCAGACGATTTTCAATCGTTTGAGTGTATATTCGTGAGACATTTTTTCCGCAATTCGTTCAACAATTTTTCGAATTTTTTAGAGTGAACTCATTTTTCATTCCGTCCATCGGTTGTTTATTAATCCTACCCCCACTCGGCTTTCTATCGAATGTTTTCGTACGTCACGGTTTCCTCGAATTATCGATACTCTCGGTTTCACGCCGTGCCGCATTATCTACACTCTGTGGCTCGCGCTCTGTCTTATCCATACTCACGGGCTCTGAACATTATCGACACGCACGGGCTCTGAAAATTATCGACACTCACGGGCTCGCGACCTGTTTTACTTACAGGTACGGGCTCTCGATCTGCTTTACTTACAGGTACGGGCTCTGACCCTGTTGAAGGTTTTGTACAGGCGCTGGCAGTCTCCGCTATAATCTCTGTTAGTTAGGTGTAAGTTAGTATTAGTTACGTTTAGTAAGTCCAGGGATCCCTGGGCGAAACACCCGGGCAAGACGAATCACGAATTGGAGGTTGTTAGGATAAATCGAGATAACTGGTTCCCCCATTCAAATTTGAATGGGGAGAAAGTAGCGCGTCAGGACAATTAGTGCCGTTGCGCTCAATCCACCGGAACTAACGTTCCAGCGAGGCAGCAGTTCCGCCATAATTTTGGCAGTTATTGCCAGGACTCGCATGTAGCTGGACGAATTTTCCCCGGAGGAGGTAGAAAAAAAAAGAACAAGACACCATGGGAGGATTCCACCCGGCACGCAAGCCTCGTGATACGGTGAGGATATTTTTATAAATTTATCCCAGTAATACCGGTTACTGTAGGACGGATTATGCTTTCGGTTCACGAGTGAAAGCTGATCCTGTTCGATCAACGGATCGAACAGTGTTTCCCTCCGTTGAGGTGTTCGCGAGTGTTTTTCAGCCATGATTTATTCGAAAACTGCGGCTGATCGCGTGTGGGGAATTTATTCATGCCACAGAGCCGTCTTTGTGGAGGTTTTGGGTTCCTATCGCGCGAAAAAAGGTGTGAAATCCCGGGGGAAACCGTCGAAAACCCCCGTGGAACGTGAGGAATTGACTCGGTTAGCCTTGAGGGGTGTCCATGCCGTCGCGGCTTCAAGTGTTTTTCCCCCACTCCGCTCCGCTCAACGTTGTGCGACAATTTCAGCCCAACGGTGTTGAGAAAATCCAGTTTTACAAAAACGGAGATATCGCGGTCCCCATACATGTTGGAAGTCCCCAATTTTCGGAGGATTAACACGAGTTATCCCCATCAGTGGTGAAATTTATCCGATGCTGATCGGTGGAGGCATTGTGGCGTGATAAGGGGTGCCGTGAACGTTGGGCGTCGTGCGATCTCTCTCGCACACTACTCTCCATCGCTCTTGCTTTCGCATAACGCCTCTTCTAGGCTCTCCGAGGATTATCTCGGTGATATTAAAATTAATATTCAACCATCAATCGTCAATGAATTGCTTGGGATAAAGCCTAGACCTCTCGCGGGGGTCCGCGGAATTACGTGGAGTTAAAATTTATAATTTATCCATGGTTAAAATTTATAATTAACCACTTCTATGGGGCCCTGAATTTTCGGGAAAATCCCGAGCCTCTCTCGTGGTTTCGTCGAATCGCGTGGAGGTTTCCATGGTTTGCAATTCATAGTTAATTATTTCTACGAGTTTTGAATTCTCAGGAAAATCCCGAGCACCCTGCAGTGCCTCGCACACTTAGATGGGGTTTTTCTTTTTTTTTTGGAGTTATCAGCGCCACGGCGGGTGGAATAAATACCGTTGACCTCGGTCAACTGAGAAATTTCCGACACCAGTAGTCGAGTTAATTAAATAAAATTGGTAGTGTTTGAGGGAACGTTAGAGGAGTTCGAGGATTTACTTTGACCATTTTTTTTTGCCCTTTTCCCCGAATGGACCCCTCTCTCCACAACCGAGCACACTGAGCAGCGCAGACATCTGTTACCTCTCCCTTAACCCTTCCGCTGAATTAGATTTAAGTATGGGTTAGTGATACGTTTTGCGGTTTTAATCTAGGTTTAAGTTTTCGAGTTGCTGATTCCTCGATTCAGAAAATTAGCTGGCACCCGGCAACCTCTTCGAGGTCCCAATTTTGTTAAGTATTTGCATCGGCGAGGAGGACATAGGGAGGACGGGCGACGGTGATGGGCATTTTCGGTCGCTATGGGAAATGTCACGTAACAATACTTATCTCACGGGAGTAAGAAGAAAAATTTTGGTTAAAATGTCCTATCCCGAAATACACTCTTTTTAAATTTGCATTTCTTTGCCGCGCGAGAACGGAGCTGACAGTTACGCACTCGAGGCGCACGTGGCGCTAGGTCCACGTCAGGGTATCCTAGACGAGCACCTGGGGAATCTAGTGGAATTTTTTCGCCGGCGAGAACACGTGGGGAAAAATTGTTGTGGAAGATTTTTTTTGTTACTAGGGGGGAATTTTCGCGGTGGAGGAACGATTGTCGCCTTTTGAAGTGCTCCGAGGACACCTCGGACCACACCGAGCTACCTGAGAGGAATTTTGGCGGTCAGGGGAGCCAGGAAAACCCCGGGAAGTACGTTTCGTGGCAGGTCATGGTGGGTTTGGTCTTGGGTAGTTTTTCCTCTCACGTTCGGTTATTCTATTTTTTGTGGAATTTTCCGCGTGACAGGAAGAGATTGCTCTGTGCGGGAGAGCTGAAAATAATGTGGTGATAGGCGAATCCTCCCCTGATGCTTTTTGCGTGAAACGCCATGCCGCGGGCCTGGAAATTTCCATAGGGAATACACACGGTATCTTGTCGTTGTTTAATGTTTTTAATTTTTTACAACGTCTCTCGTTGTCGCGTTCATAGAGATATAAAATGGCGACCTCGCGTACGCCAAAAATTTGGAACTGAAAATTAAAGAGTGTCATACTCGGACTGCCGACCGAGGAGCCCCTCCCAGGGCTTTCTCGAGATTTTTACTTTGGGAACATGAGGGGCTCATCAGTGAATTAGTGGCTTGGTATTTGCCCCGTTTGCGTTCGTGTCCCTTTCCCGTTGCCTATTGACCATGCGGATGCACCCCGCCAAAAGAAATGTGCCTACCCTCACGGATAGCTTTTTTTTGGCGAAACCCGGTGGTCGTGCGATTAATTCTCTCGCGAATAATTTCACACGGTCTGATCCCGAGACGAAAAATGATGAGTCCTTCTCACGTCGGGGGACTTTCATCTCTGTCTCCCAAGTAGTCCCGCTCCGCGCCAAGATAGCGAGTAATGAGAGACTCGCAGATCAGTGCTAATAAGAGATCATCGTCCCTTAATAGGGGACTGTATCATGTAGTCCCTGATGGATCTCTTACTGTCTTTCCGAGACTACAGTTACTATGAATCTCCCAGAGACGGTAGTCTTGGGAGGAAATAATTATCTTCTTTATATTTTGTTAAATTCAATTATTTATTTATGAAAAGTTTAATTTTGTTTAACAACAAAGTACAAAAGTCAAATATCCATATGATTTCATTGAAAAATTGAATAGAACTAAGTAATCTAAGCACTCTTCACAGGCTTGATAGATTAATTAACTTGAGGGTACATGTCTTTTTCCCTATGCAAAATAGATATATCAAAAAGTTGAATAAGCACATTTTTTCCTCATTACAACAAAATCCCTAATACAAAGTATCCTACTCACTGTAAAGAATACCATTGTGAATAAAAACATATTCATTATTCCTGTTAATAAACATTCATCTGAAACATGTATGATGAAAAATACAAAATGAACAAAAAATAAAAAGCAACTTCGTTCAATACTTTGACATTTTCAAGAGGATCATAAATATAATTTGGATTATAAAACGCAGGATCCGGTATCGCATTATTGGTAGCCTGATTCATTGAACCATAATATCCAGGTGGATAATTATTATAGTCTGGATAGTAAGGAGTAGCATAACTCGGCTGAGGTCCTAGTTGAGGTCATTGCGAATAAATGGATGTTGGGGAGTTCCATATGGGCTGAACTCCTGGATATTGGGGCTGCCCGGTGGTTGTTACGATTTTTTCCTTATGCTCTCGATTTTCTTTATTATTATCCGTTAAAAGATGACCAGAGTTTTCAGCTCCTTCTCCAAGCAGAATGGTGGGCTGATGATTGGATATTTCAATATTTACCTGGTTTAAATCCACCGAGTTCTTTGCTTCCATCGGAACTTCGTGTGGACCAGAGATTTGCTGATTATTCAGCAAATGTCCTGAGTCCTTGATTTCACTTAAAATATAAAAATTTGAAGAGCGATGTCCCCCAAGATAATTGGAATCGTTCAAGTAGAAGTTATCAACTTTTCGTGAAGCATCTTCCGGTGAGGAGGTCGCTATGTTCTTTCCCTTAAATTCATTGAAATCAATGCTTTCAATCGTGAAATTTCTAGAGTGTGAATTTCTTAAAGCCACAGGTAATTCCGAAGATTTATGCTTGTTTGAGTGCAATTTTTTTTCTTCAGAGACAGGAATAACTTGGTTCAGCCACTTGGCCATGTCTTTTAGTTCTGAATTATCAGTTTATTCCATAGCCCTTCTCCTATTCATCGAGTTCGTTCTAATTATTTGGTGAGACCCTGCTGATGAAGCTGATTGAAGAAGATGTAAAAAATCACAAAAAAATTTTTGTGAAAAAATTTTGCCAAGTGGAGGTTTTATTGTATGATCATATTTTCCCAAAACATATTCTCAGTTTTATTCACAAAAAAATACGTGAAATAAAAAACACGCCAAGCATGTCCTTCACAAATCATATTGATTAGAGGGACTGAACATCTCAAGTGACTGAATCCAGTAATGTAAATGAATGAAAAGGTCGCCATTGGAGACGCTGAAGAAGACAAAGCCCTCCACAAAGTGCCGGCTTGAGAATACACGTAGCTGATACATGTTGTCATATGCCCATGTGTTAGCTGACTTTTATTTATGTGCGAGCACTCTTAAATTAACGATCTTTACAAAACTAACGCCACCAACGGTAACTAGCTTCG
>NW_011887900.1:34521-46391 GCF_000806365.1 Fopius arisanus | reverse complement strand
ATCCAATGATGAAGTAGTGATGCGTTCATCCCTAATGAATTGATCGGTAACAATCGGTGTTTCGCATCAAGGGCCACAGAGTGACACAGTGTCAACTAAGATATGTCCTTGATTAATTACCGTTGTCCTTCTCGACACTGTATTACACATTGCCTTGTAATGGAAGGTGCCAAGTGTGACTGATTTAAAGCCGGGCGCGCCAAGTGGACTTTTTTCGGAAAATCGAATTGGCGATTGGCGAAGCTAGTTACCGTTATTGGCGTTAGTTTTGTAAAGATCGTTAATTTAAGAGTGCTCGCACATAAATAAAAGTCAGCTAACACATGGGCATATGACAACATGTATCAGCTGTGTGTATTCTCAAGCCGGCACTTTATGGAGGGCTTTGTCTTCTTCAGCGTTTCCAATGGCGACCTTTTCATTCATTTACATTACTGGATCAATATGATTTGTGAAAGACATGCTTGGCGTGTTTTTTATTTCACGTATTTTTTTGTGAATAAAACTGAGAATATGTTTTGGGAAAATATGATCATACAATAAAACCTCCACTTGGCAAAATTTTTTCACAAAAGTTTTTTTGTGATTTTTTTATAGGATTTCACTTCTTTTTGCAAACATCAATTGTTTTCACAGTAATATAATGAACAAGATGGATTATCTCTCAATTATCAATCAATAGATTTTTTTTCCTCAATTTCACATCTTTCCATAATTTGCATGGGAATACGTTATAGTGCAATGAACGATAATAGCCCTCAAAGGGTTGAATTTGATAATCAACATTTTGAGGGTTCCAATATTGCGTGAGGTAATAGTATATTTCCTCATTAGTGGGAGTTTATAGCACGAGCCGAAGGCGAGTGATATAACCCCACGAGCTATCGAACAATATTTTTCATTACAATCTGTGGATTAAGTGACTTATAGGCACTTTTAGAAACGTCAACTGTGCCTATAAAGTCACTTTTCGGCACAGCGTCATGAAAAAATACGTACACTGCACTGATGATACGCGAGAAAGAGGAATAGCCGCGAAAAACTTTTCCATACGCGGTATTTCTCACGCAGATGGACAGGCTTCTACATCAAAGTTTAATAGCGGTGGCGCCTGAACTGATTCGTTACAGGATTGGAGTATGGCAGAGCTCCGAGAAATTGACCACCGACTTAAATAAATTAATCATTTCGACGATGTGAATCGTTTGCAGGTGGTTTACAGGTCAACGATAGGAAAACATTAGCGTTTCATCGACAATAGTTGAGTTCTAATGATTGTTCAAACATGATGAAATTTTTAACCGGAAGATAGACCCCAAATTTTGTAAATAAATAAATGAATTATTTGGACTCTGTGAATCGTTTGCATGTGGTTTGCAGGTCCATGATAAATAACAATTACCATTAGATCCATAATAATAGATTTTTAATGATTTTTGTAAAATAATTAAAATTTTTATAGGAAGTTAGCCCTCAACTTGAAAAATTATTAACATCTACTCATTATGGATTAACCGCTAATTTTTAGCTATCAGTGACCTGTAAAACACCTAGAACCAATTTACAGGCTCCCCAATATTAATTTATTCAATTACAGAAAACTGGTGATCATCTTCCCATAAAAATTTTAATTATGTTCAAAAAATCTTAAAAAATTAATTATTATCCATCGAATAAACGGTAATCTATCATTAACCTGCAAGTCACCTGTAAACGATTAACAGGGTCCAAATAGTTAATTTATTTAATTCGGTGGTCCATGCCATACTCCAAGCCCGAATTAGTTCAGGCGCCACCGCTACGACACATTCATTCGGAAACTTATTCATACGCATAAGGATGTCTCCGGTAGTCTCTGGACAAAAGGCGGAAAAGAGAAAAAGACACACATTATGATATTCGTTGCCACCTTTGACGAACAAATCTAACGCTGACAGAAAATAAAACTGAGGAAATATGACATTATGATGGTTGCTATGGGAGGATATTTTTATTTAGTGATTCAGTCGAAAAAGTAAAAATATCTTCATAAAGCTCACAGTCAACTTATGTAATGTAACTAAGGCCCGATTTCGCGAAAAATTCACGTATTACGAGAAAAAAAATCAAGCACATTTTCGGAGTAGTTGTGTCGTGTATATATTATACGCGACAGCATCGGCATGTGAGGTCACACCGGTAAAACCTCCACTTGGCAGATACGCAGTCGCGTATCTTGATACGCGACAGCATCGGCATGTGACGTCACACCGGTAAAACCTCCACTTGGCAGATACGCAGTCGCGTATCTTGATTTATCTTAAAGTTATGGTTTTTTATGATTCTCTTGTTTCTAGACGATTCAGGAGATGGACAAAATCAGTTAATTAATGATTGTAACGACGAAGAAGAAAAGTGCAGTCAGAATGTAGATGAACCAGAAGATTTTGAAGAATTTGGTGAAATTGAAGAGGATTTCCATGAAGACGTATCTGAAGAGGAAGAGGATTTCTTTGAGGGTGAGAATGAAGCTGAAGAGGACGATTGATCGAAGGATGATTTGGAGGATTCTTTTGATGAGTCTAACATCGACAATCAAGAAGAGAATCCAGCGTTGTATCCTGGAGCAAGAATACTGTTAGAAAGAGCGTACTGGCAGTTTTAACGTTATCTTTACGTCATTCATTGACCGGAGCTTGTTTAGCTGACATTTTACATCTGGTGGTGTTGCACTGTATGAAACCAAATAATTGTAAAATAGTCTCTATTTTTTGAAAAAATATTTCGAAAACATCTACACCCCATTACGAAAACAATTCTATTGTGGTGAGTGTTTTTCGTCTCTCAATATTGATGAAACTCCATGTGAAAATTGTTCAGGTAAATTCAAGGTGACTTATTTCATAGAAATACCACTGATTGATCAACTCCAAAATTTCTAAAATAATGGTTTTCGATAATTTAGCAATTGATGAAATTAAAAATAAGATATTTGCTAATTTTGGGACTTATGTACTAGGTGTCGGTAAGCCTTGACAGTCGATAAAATAAGGTAGAAAAAATTGCTAGCGCCATCGTAGGGCATATGGTAGGGACGTAAAAATGGAAACGTTTACCAACAACTTTGTGAGCCTGGAGAGATTTTGTCCAATCCAAGAAACATTTCTTTCATGTGGAATACAGATGGTGTATCCACTTTCAAATCGTCAAAATATTCCATTTGGCTTCGTTTTTAGTATCAATGAGTTGCCCTATAATGAGCGGACGAAGAAAGAAAACCTACTCTTTTTGGGGTTTATGGTTCGGACCAAATAAACCGTTTCCACCATTATTTTTGCAGGCCATTTCTGAAGAAATGAGAAGGCGAGAAACGGAGTTGATTTTGCAATCCCAGGATTTGATGATCCTGTGGAAGTACGAGCCACAGTTCCCTGCGGTACCTGTGGTGCACCAGCCAACGCCTTATTTTTAAATACGAAGCAGTTTAATGGCGAAATTGGGTGCTAAAAATGTGATGCTCGATCTGTCCGCTGTGGCACAACGAATATTCGTGTTTATCCATTTGAAACGGACCTGAAAGAGCGAACTCAAGAAAAAACTGATCGTTTTGCTGCTGCTGCAGCTGATTCTGGCGACGCATTGAGAGGAGTGAAAGGTCCTAGTGCAAAATCAGCGTTGTCGTCCGACGATATCCGAACTACTTGTATGAGATGAGGTATATGTGCTCAAATTTGCATCTTATGCGACATTTACCACGTACAGTTATAGATTTTAGTCCGCTTTGGGTGACCTGTTTTGCATTCGAAAATGTCAATGGCCAACAAAAAACCCTCGTCAAAGGGACACGATTTGCTGGACTCCAAATCTGTATAGGTCTATCCAATTTTAGGGCTTTGCCTAAGATGATTGCAAAATTAGAACCCAATGGTGGCATTTACAAGTTTTGCAATCAATTAAATAAGCCACACAAAAAATTCAAGACTCATGAGATTTCTTCTAATTTATATATTGTTGGTATAGTAAAGATAAAAATAAATCTACCAGATGAGATTCGGGAAGGGCTTGAGTCTTCAAATTTCAGGGTGTCCAATATGGGAATTTTTTATAGACTTATGAAACAAAAACTCCTTTAAATATCGACACTATACAGACGATGTACCAAGACAAATACAGCTTGTGTTAAATTTACTCACAATGGTCATGTTCATTTTGGTATCATTAATTTCTTCATACGTTTATCCAACTGTTCTTGCAAAGATTTTTGTAGTAGTATCGAATATAATTCACAATATTGTGCAGTTAGAAAAAAATGTTTCCCACAAACACGAGTTAATTCCAATCTCAGGAATCTCTGGAATTTATAAGTGTACTCTGACTGAAGATGTGATTGCAGTTGATATTGAAGACCTATTATGTATCTGTTTTTTCCTTAAAATCCCAAGTGGATCATCTTACATTGTAGAACCAGCAAATTCAAAAGAACTCGAATAAGGAATCAAAATTCTCAAATAAAGAACTTTTTGCTTCACCCTTCCATGCAATTATTCATATAGAAATATCTTTTTCAATTTTTTTAGCAGACAGCCCATTACAAAGGAGAAAATCCGAAATATTGTTCTTCGTCAATTCGATGAACTCCATTGCTGAATATTTTCCATGAAACAATAAATGCAATGGCAATGTTTTCGATGAGAAAGGAACGGAGAGGACAAGGGGAGGGGTGGTTTTTCTTCAACACTGTTTTGATCTTCATACAACAGTATCGAAAATTCCTGACAATTCATCACCTATATTTTTCAATGATTCATTATTATTTGATTATATCTAACAAATAAGGACTTAGAAATTTTTCCATCGATTGATGGAAATAATCTAAGTTCTAATCCCCCTTCGAAAGACGATAAGCCCTGTGGCAAAGTCGCGGACTCATAGTAACTCCAGTCTCCCCACAGATTTCAGTTTTTCCAGATCTCCGGGAGATCGATGGGGATCGAATTATTTCATCCCGGGGTTTAGCGCATAGTGGTTGATCGTATAGTAAGTTAGTGGAAATGTCATGGCGTATATGGGCCCCTCTCGGCGCGGAAAAATACGCTACCTCGGTTTTTTTGTTTTGAAATCAGTTTTACTTTGCGGGCCGCGCCGCGGGTGGATGCCCCGGTGTTTTATCCATCATGTGCGACTCGAGTTTTTCTGCTCGGTTTATGCTGTGCCCAGGGCCGTCGCGGAGTGCCCGAGTGCCCATAGCGACAGGTTTTTTTTTGCGTAGAGAATTTCGCTTTCCCCCCCGTAGAGTCGCGGTGCGAGAATTTCCCTGCACTAATCGTGCTTTTTTTTCGTGGGAAATTAGTGAGGGCTCTCTTTGCGACTTTCTATCTCTCTCTCTCGATGCCTTGCGCGACTTACGCTCGACTCCTATTATTTTTATTGGCCTTGGTTTTATTGTGATTATCATTATACGGTCCGTTATATTTTGCGGATTCGCCGAGGATCTCCTTCCTCCCTATATTTTTCGGCCTTTCTTTTGTCTTCTATTTCTATCCCTCTTTTTTATAATTTTGTACAACCTGTATACATTTACCTTTAAATATATCTACTTGGTTTCTAACCCGGTTTGTTGCTTCCGAGGAGAAAGAGGCGCCCACCTAGGATTTTATTTAATCTGGGCATCTATGCCTGACAAACTGACTGACTGCCCCAGTAGCAACGAATTCACGAGTTTATATTTCATCGTGAATTCGATTGCAACAAGTGTTTTCTTTTTGTTTTACACCTGGAGAGGCATCGGGTGACGTCCCAGGTGCCGTAGCCGTTGACGGCGCGAAGTGCCGACGCTGCACCCCAGTGATCCACGTTATGACGAATATACGTGAACTTAATCGAGAAATATTCTGCTTAATTTATATTTCAACATTAACATTCTCTTACTCGACATTATATGTTTTGGATAATCTGTGCCACTTCGTGGGTCCTCATGTTATCTAGATCAATGAGAAATTACTTAATTCTATTTCGTAATTAATGATCTTCCTGGGGCATAAAAATTTCTATCTCGTTTTTCAGAGGCCGATCAAGGAGGTCCGAGGCCCCTGGCGGAAGCAATCTTGAGGCCCTCTAATTATAAAATAGGTGACAGAAAGAACTAAAAAAGTCGAACGTAAATATTTTTATTTTCAAAGCAACAAAAAGCCTCGTTTTCTTAAAGTAGAATAAACGTCAATCGCATAACAGATTGCGAAATAAAACTGCGTATCTCTTTTCTAATGAAAAAATTAAATGAATTTTTTCCTCGATTTCTCTCTAGAAAAATCCTCAATAATCTTTGGAGTGCTAATCTCATTCAAAATGTCCTGCTCAATATATAATAAGGCCACACCGTTCAGCCTGTCTTCTGACATGGTACTTCTCAAGTAATTTTTCACTCGTTTCAATACGGAAAAAGATCGTTCTCCCGATGCATTACTGATAGGAATGGTAAGGAAGATCCTCAAAATAATTTCTATATTGGGAAACGTTGATGCCATATCTCTGGCAGCCTGATACACTTGTACAGCAGTCCTGCATTCATCTGCATTGTTTTCTCCCTTCAAAAAGAGGAGAAATTGCTCCAATTCATCATGCAGATGAATAACATCTATGTCATCCTTGTAAATTTCTATCAGCTTTTATATGCAATCCCTACGTTCTGAACTCAGCAGATCCAAATCAAAGAAAACACGGAAGTTCTCTACAGTTTCACAGTATACATGCCCTCTGCGAATCACTTCAGCTATCAGATTATCACAAATTACATTGAATGAATCGAAAATGAATTTTTCTCGTGATGTGAATGATTGGCCTTCATTTTGATTCCCGTTCTGGTCCTCGTCAGGAAAAGCTTTCCTCTTCCGCGGTCCACCAATTCGACTCTGCTCTTCAAAATATAATGAAGTCATCTTACTCGCTTCTTCCTCAACCATTGAAAATTCATCACGAAATTGTATTATGAAATGCTCCAGTGACTTCAAGAGATGCGATCCTTTAAATACCGAACACTGGATGGACTGGAGTGACTTACTAGCGGCATTAACCCTTTGTAGAAGCGTGTCCCAGATGACAATCATAAGTGCGGTTTGATAGGTATTCATTCTTTTCAGCAAAGATTTCGCTTCCACTATTGTAATTTTCTTCTCTGAATTAGAACTGCACATGTTCGACAAAGCTTCTTTGATGTAATTGTAACCATGACTCAATGCACATATGGCATCAGCTCTAGCTGACCACCTCGTGTCCGATAACTTTTTCACTGTTATCACCTTTTCACCCTTTTTGAGATATTGACACAAAATATGCCAACGATGAGTAGATGCAGAAAAAAAAGTGAATAAATTCTGAACGAAGAGAAAAAAACCAAATGCCGTGCTACAATTTTCCACGCAGAAATTTATTACTAAATTTAAAGAGTGACTAGCGCAAGGAAGGTACGTTGCAGTAAGACTGTAGATCTTAATCCGTGCTTGTAATCCAGAATATTTTCCAGACATATTCGCCGCGTGGTCATACGTTTGTCCCCGACAAAGTTTGATATCGATTCCTAATTCTTCTAAGTACTGTAGTACTTTTTCCTCCATATGCACTGCTGTATGTTCTCTTATGGGTATGAATGCCAGAAATCGTTCTTTCACTTCCCCATTGAGCAATACGTATCTCAGGACGAGGGTCAATTGATCAACATGAGAAACATCAAGAGTTGAATCGAGTATGAGACTGTAATAATTTGCTGCATGTACCTCCTCAACAATGCGTGTTGATAATTTTTCACTAATTATCCTGATAAATTGATCACAAGTAGTACGGGACAGATAATTTACGTTTCCTCGTCCAGGGTTACCATATCGTTGTAGATGGAGCTTCAAAAAATCGTCATATTCACTCAAGTATTGTAAGCATGTCAAATAGTTTCCTTGACGATTTGAATTTTGACTCTCATCGTGACCACGGAAGGCAAGCCCCAGCCTGCCTAACAATTGCACTGTTGATATGACCCTCTTCAATACTTGCTTCCAGTAATTCTGCTCATTTTCTCTCTGCTCTAATAAATCCTTGTCGATTCTGTTCAACGTTGACGATCTTCTATACAAAGTACACATTGATGACACATGCTCTTTCGACAACTCATGATCTGACAGCGTTATGATGATTGTTTTCCAATTTTTGAAGCCACTGATAAGTTTTGATGTCGACTTGGAAAATAATTTACATGGCCAACAGTATACACATTGACTGGTTTCAGAGAAAACGAGCCAATCTCTTTTTTCCTTGAGACCATTTGATTTAAAACGATAGAAATGATCATTCGTTAATCCTCGGAAATAAACTTGTTCTCGATCCTCGTAAACTGATTTTAGGTTTTCCATGTTTCCAATATTCTTGGGTTTATTCATGATAATGTGATCAATCTGTCCATCAGATAGAACAATAGGCCAACGAGCAATGTCATCGCTGATGAGGGGCCCATCTCCAGTGATCTGTCTCCTCTCATCACTAGTTTTGTTGCGATTTTCGTCCTCCACCGAATTTTCATCACACAGCTTCTTTTCATACACCACAGGCTTAAATTCAGTGTATTCGTCTGGAGCAAGCTGATCGGCAATACGATCACATGAAGTGGAGGAAGATGGGGATGCCTCACTGAGTTTCTCAACAACGACAAACTTTTCTAAGGCATTTCTTTGGTTTTCAATACCCGTTTGGATTTTTTTTGCTTTTGCTCGTTTTTCTGCTCCAGATTAATACTTCCTCATTTTGATTACTAAAAAACATTGATTTTTCAATGATTGTGTGGTTACTTTGTCAGGGGACAAATACGGTCACTTCACGTTTTATATATGAAAGCATGTACTTACCATTAAAATCCAAATTAAAAATGCACTATTTAAAGTACCAAATATTTAAAACATAGAATAACCGTTGATTTCGTAGTTATGAACGAGAGGAGTTGCATTGACCGTGTCACTTTACATACTGATCCAGGCCTAGACTAGCTGACATTAGCTGTGAGATGTTTTGTTTACACCAGCCGACCGGCCGGCGTCCCAAATCAAAATATTCGTTTCCGAGAACAGATAAAGAAAGAATAAATAGAATTTGATTTCGGTTTCACGTAGAGTTGGCTCAAAATCGATTCATGGTGTCACTTGCATTCATCAAATCGAATAATAATTTTTTTTTTTTCGAAAAATAATCAGTTGATTTTTTTTCAACCACTAAAACTCGGGGCCCCCTTCGAGCTACGGGCCCCTGGCGGCCGCCAGGTCCGCCACCCGCATGCTCCGCCTCTGTCGTTTTTGTCCTTTTATACAACCTTTGTAAATATATCCAGTGGATCGATTTACTGATTCAAGTTCCGTTTATTCCCGTTTTAGTTTACGTTCGCTCGTTCTCATCTCGATAGACCTCTCTCGCCCCAACCTCACCCCTGAGCAACGCGGGAAATAACCACCATTCCTCCGATCGTTCTGATTTTAATTTACGTTTTAGATTTTGCTTCTGAGGGATTTGGTTCCGCTTTGGTTTTATTCCGGTCTGTTGTTTCCGATTCATAAAAGAAAATCAACTGGCGCCCATAGATTTAATTGATCGGAGGAAGAAGGGTGGATAAGGTCGGATTTTTCCTTAGGGGAAAAGTGGCCACGTTACATGATGAATAGGTTGAGTACACGTCTAGGATAAACTAAGGTGGGTTAAGTATACGTCCAATTGTGATATAATAAGATCAATCAAATGTTAATTATATTCTGCCTCGTGTATTCATTATTAAATAACATGGCGTATCACGTTGACTTTTCTTCGAATCGATTTCCTATGGACAAGAGAAAATCCCAGTAAGAGGCAATTGGAAGTGTGCTCTAATTTTCTGAAAACATTTCTGTCGCCCTGTTGCCATGAATAAAAAGATGAACGCACTGTTCTCCCATTTCAAGCCAGTTTGAAAAACCACATCTTATTTCGAAAGCTGTATAGCAGTAATGTTGTTTAATTTGATAAGTAGATTCTGGTCAGTATAATCCCATTTTTTTCGCTGACCTTAAAAAACAAAAACAAAAAAAATCATCAGATAGCGTTAATCGGGGCGCCAGCAGAAAACAACCAGATCCCCCATAGGAATGTCGTGTCTAGGCCCAAAGCAGATAACATCGGTGTTTTCAACCAAACACTTGTTATATGCGGAGGCCGACACCCGGCATTCTGGTAAGTTTCTTGCTGGCTGAAAACCTCTATGATATTAGACATAGCTCTCGCTGCTGAGCAGGCACCTCGTGCATCATTCAAGACCACCTACAAGAGGTAAGAAGGGCAAAAAGGGGCGCCTGTCGGCCAAATCTTCAACATATGATATATCTCCGCACATAACAAGTGTTTTTTTGGAGTTAGAAACGCACATATTATGTGCTTTGGGCCAAGACACAGCATTCCTATGAGAGATCCGTTTGTTTTCTCTTGGCGCACCGATGAACGCTATGTAATGGTATTTTTTTTAAAGTTAGCGAGAAAAATGAGATTATGAAGAACGTATTTAACTGATATTATAAGTACTGAGAAACAAGTACGGGCACAATCGTAGTTCATCGGTCACCGCTACGGACATTTGCCGTTTCATTCCACGCCGAGGGGAACGGCGGGTGGGGGGAGGGGGTGTTTCTCCTTGTCTCGTGCGATGATGTTTCTACCGGGCGTGAGTGTAGAGATGAAGTAGGGCGCGGGGCAAGGGGAAGGAATCTGTCGGGAGTGGGAACGATGACAGGATTTCTAACCTGGCCTTAACTAACTATTTCAACCTAGTCTTAACCTAATACACAACTAACCGGGACGGTTTTAATTATTAGGGGGCAGGGAAGGGGCTAAATAAAGTGCCTCGTCACAAAACTTATCGATTTTTGTGTTATTATATTTTGGAGTTATTGAATTTATTCGACATGTTCTTTTATAATTTTCTGACAACACATTTCTCTTTTCCCGAGCGGTAACAGATTGAGTCTCGTGACTCAGTTGTTCACAATATTTTGATAATTCTGACTTCTCTTTAATTAATTAATTAAAAATTTAAAAAATCACAAAAAAATTTTCTGAAATAATGACGCCAAGTCGACGTGAATCTGATCGCCTCCAAGGCAGAAACATGGGACAATTACTGAATAGTTTAAATCACACAGTAGGCGAACTGATTATGATACAATCTTATTTGTAAACAACCATGGAAATATTAAGAAAACGTCAAGTTCATGCTGACAGCGCCAACTAGGACAATGTTCCGCGGTTTTAATTCCGATTGGAAAATCGATTATTGTTAATAACGACTCTGTCATTCCGGCTATAAGACAGTGATTTACGGCTGCGTCGCTTTGCTTCGCGTCCACGAAACGCTGACTACGGCCGTTATGACAAGAAATAGTCGGTGTCATACGGCCAAAAAAAATTTGTCCACGAATATGATTGTTGCAAACCTCATCTTCGCTAGAAAAGTTTTTTCGGCCTAATGAGAAAATATACTGTTTCAAACCCCGTTCATAGGAAATTGATTCGGAAAAAAGTCAACTTGGTGCGCCGGGCTGTTTGATAATGAACATATTTCATAGGAAGTGAATGATTGACAAAGCTAGAGTTCGCACGCTAATTGACAAAACGCCAAAATTATTGATATTTGATTCAGCTTATTATATCACAATTGGATTCCGTGTACCAAACGTGTACTTAAACTATTCACCAATGAACGATCAAATAGCATATCGGTGTGAGGAGAGTGGGCACCCGTCAGTGTGATGGCGCGTTCATAAGCGACGCATGGTGGCACACTTACATTATTAGACAACGGCAAAAAGCGGGGGACGAAGATCATCAGTGAATATTTTAAA
>NW_011887900.1:12103-33136 GCF_000806365.1 Fopius arisanus | reverse complement strand
CTAATAAGCATATCAACTTTCGTGTACATTAACGCCTCTCAACGTTACACCGCGAGCGATCTTAATAGACGCGCAACTTCTCTTTGTTAATCAACGATTATTTCACAATCTAAATCAACGTAATTCAACTCGTTTAATCAACTTAACGCTTTCTCAACGACTCTGTATATTTTTGTACATAATAGTGACAAGTGAATATTAAAACGCAGTGTTTTATAACTCGGCTTTCTTTCAACTTGATCACCTTTATCCCGACATACCATTTCCAATTTTCCGACGCCCGACCACCCACAAAACAACGTTCCTCATCAAACATCTGTCTTGGAGGCGATCAGATTCACGTCGACCTGGAGTCATTTTTTCACAAAATTTTTTGTGATTTTTTAAATTTAATATTTATATGATTTTTTTTTAAATGGTGTGACTTCATCCATGCAGCTATTGTCCCATGTTTCTGCCTTGCGTTTCAATTAGCGTCGACTTGGCGCCGTTTGTTCACAACATTTTTTCAATGATTTTTTAATAATAAAACTCTTGAAAAAGTGAAGTCGTATCCGTTACTATGAAGTTATTTTTGTAATAGTGTAATAATTACCAAACAAATGATGCAATCAAGAGTATTGTTATCTGTTTTAAGCCTCTCTGTCATGTGTTGGTTAATCATAGTAATTGTCCTCAATGAAATATAATTTAAATATTCATATTTTAGTTTTTATGAAATCATTCAAGTTGATTATTGGAAAATATTACATAAAAAATTGAAATTTGGAGGTAATATTTTAATTCACATATTAACACTCGATTCCAATTGTTAACGAGTAATTCACAAATATTAGGTTATTTAGGTAATTAATTAAAGATTAAAATGCTCGAAGATTGAAGCACTGAAATTTTTTAATTTAAAAGATTAAATTTATGTGCAATATTTAAATTGAATATTAACAACTGATTCCAATTGTTAAAGGTTCATTTACAAACATTAAATTATCTGCTTAATTAATTTATGATTAAAATGTTCGAATTCTAAATATTGAAAAATTAACGAAACTAAAATTTTTAATTTGGTTGTTATATTCAAATCATTAAATTATTAACAATGGATTCCAATTGTTAAAGGGTAAGTCGCAAATAATAAATGACTTGCCGCGCCTTGATTGGCTTACAAGCACGGGCTCCATCCTAGTTCATGCGCCACAGCTACGGACCCGTGCGGATGAAGTCCGTAAGCGCAAACAATTTCCCCTATACTTACGAGTTTTATTCCCTAGAATAGCCCACCCAAACAGCGCCAGGGAATAGTAACGCTCTCGAAATTATAATAAAACTAGCGCCACATGTTGATCACTGCTGAAAATGATGATTTAAATGAATGTGACAAATTTTTTTTTTCAATTCTTGGCTGACATGATAATAATATCGTGCCTGGCATACAATAATAAAAACCCTTCGATTATTTTGCAATTACATTTAAAAGTGATTTTAAGTAACCTCGTATCAGCACCCAACAATTTGTTACTACACTGTGTCAGAATGTTTATATTTCATAGGAACGGGAATAATAAATAAATTTTTGAAAATTTGTATGTATAATGACTTGATAAGACACATCACGACTAATTAATCAGTGTATCACAAAGAGACGATTTTAAGCTCATTTTAAACTGTTAATCACTTAAATTTTCTACGTTAACCAAACATTCTACGTCAAGTCAAATTATTGAATCATATAATTTTCTATAAACATAGTTTTTCACTACATTGGATTCTCTTTGATCCCCCAAATATATTTTTAATGAGTCCCAAGAACGTACCCGTGATAATGCGACATAAAGTTGTCTATGATTGAAAATATCTCGTCTGAGGTCAATCCCAATTTTCTCAAAAGTTTGTCCTTGTGATTTGCAATGCTACACTGATTAATTAGTCGTGTTGTGTCTTATCAAGTCATTATACATACGAATTTTCAAAAATTTATTTATTATTCCCGTTCCTATGAAATATAAACATTCTGACACAGTATAGTAACAAATTGTTGGGTGCTAATAAGAGGTTGCTTAAAATCACTTTTAAATGTAATTGCAAAATAATCGAAGGGTTTTTATTATTGTATGCCAGACACGATATTATTATCATGTCAACCAAGAATTAAAAAAAAAAATTTCTCACATTCATTTAAATCATCATTTGCAGCAGTGCTCAACACCGCGGCCGCAAGCGGCCGCGGTGGCGCTAGTACTTGCAGCTCAGGTATACTCTGCTTGTTATACGCATTGATATTGGTTATGCGCATGCCCATATGAAAAATTCCCATGATCGATATATCGAGAATAGTTACAATCGATTATCTCCATGAAATCCGCCATGTTCGATTAATGACCCATCTCTCTTTTTATATAGGACTCTTGAAAAAGTGGATTCTTATCCGTTGCCGTGGAGTTATTTTTGTAATAGTTGTAACGTGACATTTTCGTATGGGGGTTGAAAATGCCCGTCACCTTCGCCCTACTTCCTTAAGGCCTAACCAAACCTGTTAAAATTAAATCAAATGGGCGCCAGGTAATTTTTAGCCGGAATTAGCAAACCAGAAAATCACTAAAACTAACTTAACTAATTTCCATTGCCTCTATCAACCCTCGTAAACTCAAAAGAAAACAATTTTCTAAAGGAGAACAGAAAGGGAAAATCAGGCTTTGGAGAAAGGTAACGGTCCTGGTTCGCTCAGTGTGCGGGTTATGGAAAGAAGGGTGGATCCTGGGTGGAAACGGGGTATTTTGGGCATGCCTAAGCATGGGTTAAATTACCATGTAAATCAAATAAAAAGGAAAGACAAATAAAGTCTCCAAAAAATGTAATTTATTCAACTAATATTCCGAGGTAATTCCAAAAAGATGCAACTAGAAAAATTAATTATTAAATGCTATTATGAGTAGCCCCTCCTTGTTACCATTGAAATTTGCCTGCAAAGATTATCGCCCGGCGATAATCCGAGGATCACCCTCTTCCTAATTTTAGCGCGCCGGGAAATCAATGATTTCCCGGAATTCCTGGGAAGTCTTTGATTACCTTAGGATTATAAATCCGATATTCCGCGGAACGCTTAACCACGCGGAAAAGAAAAAAAAGCAACCAAAAAAAAGTGTCGACCCCTCGGACTCGAACCAACTCTGCTCGGATCTGAAACTTAAAATCTCTTAAAACTTAAAATTTTGGTAGATTTCGGGAAAAATGTCCACTGGCGTGGCCAGGGGAGCCCCTAGTATTTTGGGGAATCATCAGCGAGGGAGAAACTCCCTCGAAAACCACCTAAAATGGAAGAGGAAATTCAGCCAAAACCGGGGTTCCTATTCTCACTCAAAAACCACACTAAGCGAGGGAAATTCTCTCGAAATTACCCACCGATATAATCAGGGGAGCCCCTAGTATTTTGGGGATTCATCAGTGGAGGGAAAAACCCTCAGAACACCATCCAAAAATGGATGGAAGAGTCAACCGAAGCCGGGCGATCGGCTCGGACAAGGCCACGACATGTCGTGGAAATAACCACAATAAAGGTGGAATAATCGCTCATACAACACTAATTATGAATGCCCAACCCACCTTTGGGGGTTTCCTTCCCTTTCTGGGTACTTTCCTCACCATAATCCTCACTTTTTCCCATGTAATTCCTCACTAATTCTTTCTTTCACACGTGTTGTCTGACTCGCAATGAACAACTGACTTCGAGAGGTCAGTGCAACAAGTGGGCCACGCACAGCCGAAAATCAGGCGCTCCCTGATTGGCTGGCGTTAGTTGCTGGTTGCGGCACGACGCCCCTAGCGACAATTGAAATTCAAATTCGTAATCTAATCAGTCTATTATTTTATCCCTTGATGATTCCACTTATTTTCTCTTTTCATTTCACGGGCGGTCGGGGCCTTATTGATCGCCTTTCCAGGGGAGCATGAATACTAAAAATCTTTCTTTCTCCACCCATAAATCTAAAATTTAGTATTTCCTACGAATCTCAAAAATTATTAAAAATTCATTTTAATCACTAAGCAACCTGGCAATCCGGGGCGAATGAGGGTTGCACTTATTCCCCCCGGCCTTCCACCAAAAACAGAAACGTAAACGTAAACGTAGCCCTAAATTCATGCCCTCAATAAATCGGAACGTCAAATTTTGTTTGAACTCGTGATGTTTTATTTAAATGACTGGATGGCTCAATTTTCGGCCCTTCTTCACGGCATTTTAGGCCCTTAACCCTAGCGCTAAATCCTAATTTTCTAATCTAACTAAACCAGGGGCTCGGTGCCCCTGCACGCGATGATCCGCGTAATATTTTGTGGATGGTATTGGAGGGTTTCGACATCACTAACGGACATCCCCACATGTCCGTTACATAGTGTAATAAGTGAAAAAAGTAAAAATCTCATCAGTGTAACCTGACATTTTCGCGGGGAATGGAAGATGCCCATTACCTTCGCCCTACTTCCCCTGAGCCTAACAAAACTTGCTAAAATTTAAATCAATCGGCGCCAGGTAATTTTTGACCGGAATTACCAAACCGGAAAAGGTCCATAATCCTAAACTTAACTAACCTCGATATCCGTCACATCAAAAATCGAACCTCAAACTCCTAAAACACTAACTCAAAACTATACTCTAAAATCAAAAAGGAAACCTGCAGGGAACGGAAAAAATGATTAGGCTTTTGGGGAAAGGTGACGGTCCGGGGGTCGCTCAGTATGCCAGTTGTAGAGAGGGGGTGGATCCTAGATGGGGGCAAGGTTGTTACAAAAATCGGGAAAAATTCCAAAAAAGGAAAAAGGAGGCGAGAAATAAATTAATGCAACAAAACATTGTCCTTACGTGTTCCGCTATTGACGTCAAAATTCAGTACAAGAATAATAATTAATTATACAAATATCTATTGAGATACTCTATTCCCAAAATTTTATTAGTATTTTCCACTTTCTCGAAATGTAAACGTTCCCTCAAACTCCCAAATATAAATTTAATTCTCCTCCTCAATTATCGCCAAATATGAATTTTCGCACAAAATCCTAAATACAATTCCAAGGGTCCTATTAAATCGCCGCGAACATAAATTATTTAACAAAATACGAAATATTTTGTTGACTATCCCACACTCGTATAGAATAATCCCATCGGAATGCGGCCACAAGGATTATTGATCCGCGATAATCTGAGGAATAACCGAAATATTATTTTCGTCCGGGAAATCGATAATTTCGCGGAATCGAATGCTCTACGAGTGAGTGCGCGAGGGTGAGAGCGAGAGAGAGAGAAAGAGCACTATGCCTCGCTGCGCGGTTAGCAGCGAGTTGAAATCCACCACCGTAAATTCAACTTCCCTTAAAAATTCGATAACTCGGAATCCGCTGAGCAGATTCCGGAAAACCCAGAACAATATTGTTCTGGACAATATTCCCCACCATCCCACTTTTATGTATAAGGGTACATAATTAACCCCGTTGGATCAATTAATAACCACGAGGAAATTTAATGCGCGATTCCCCACCTGTTGCACGTAGCCACTCGATGGCTGCCTCGATGGCACCACGAGGGAGAACCACTGGCCTTTTCGTTGGTCGTGGACAATTTCACCAAAATTAACATAAAAATACCCTCAAAATCCCACAAAACTGCACCAATAACCTCCCAACCGCACTGGGGGATTCACAGGCCGAAGTTATTCGGAAAATTCCCTCTACAAACCTCCAAAAACCACCCAAAATTTGGGGGGGACAACCGATGCCATTTCCATGGCTCGGAAAAATCTCATAACCGCCAATAATTATTGGGGAGCCCCCAGAAACGGGAAAAATCTGTAAATAAAACCGTAAAAACTCACTTTAGATTTTCTTGCTGCCTTCCTCTTTCTCTTCAGGACCATCCTGGCTGCAGCTAATTGTCCTGGCGTCCTGGGTGGTGCACTGTATCACTCACGTGCCCACTCTATTTTTCGCGTGTTTCCTCTTTCACGATTGAGACGTAACTAATTTTCGCACGCCGACCCCCTAATCACGCCTACCAATCGATCGAGTGTCGATTGGTGGGTCCATCTACCTTATTATGGGCCAAGCCCTTCGCGGGAGAATTAATTCAAATTTGAATTAATATATGCCAAAAATTTGACCTACTAGCATTTAGGGCTTTATAGCCGTCGGGAAGAAGCTAATGATCCCAATGATCATTCTGTGTTAGGTAGTGAAAATGGTTACGGACGGTCATCTGACTATGTTGTTCAGGTAGGGCATCCAGTGACTTGGTCATGACCGTCTCTTTCACTCTTATAGCGAGATCTTATAGATTGGAGCTGGTACTATGCAATTTCTTGTGGGAGACAAAGACGCCGTAGTTGAGCATGCCACCTAGAATGATTCATACACTAAATATTAACGAGTTAATAATCATTATGAGGCTTCTAGATATAGATGCAAAAGCCTTGTCGTCGTCATAGAATTATTCAAATAGTCCACATTGCTTGTTTTCACAACTTTTCAATAGTCACTGAGATATTGTGATTCCTAGAGATCGCCTTAAGACGTCTTTGTTGATAAACAAATAGGATACAATCGCTGTAGGTCACAGTTTATGTATTTATGCTTCCAATAATTTTGCAAGAGAAAATCTGTCGAGATAGTGATGAATGTATAAAGTTTAATACATGATATCTTCTATCTATACATATTATATTATATTTTTATCTATACATGATAGCTTCTCATTTTTTGCAGTCAATCCCATTCCAGTCTTCTTTCTGCCAATATTGTTGACTAGAGAATAACGAAAATTCCAAGTTAATACCATTTATTCATTAAATTATGACAATGAAAGAATTGTAGAATTTTCATCATTCTCGCGAATGTGACGCTGAATGTCAGGATTTGGAATACCTGTAAATTTTATGGTTAATACTAAAATTCATAATAATCCATGAATGCAGGCTAATACTGGAATATGTAAAATTATTATTTATTGTTTCTGAATTCATCGACAATTTCAAACATTATGCAAATACATTTTTGAAGGTAAAAATTCTTTCCGGGAAACTTCATGAATGGGGCAAAACTTATGATATCGAAAGTGAAATTCGCTGAATCCTCGTCCCTCGGTCGTCTACCGCTACTTAGTCCTTCTGACAATTGATCCTTTTCCCACCATTCTAACCACAACGAAGAAGTACCTCTGAGAAGTACCATCGAGAAGTTCACCACATATTCGTTTCTATTAGAAACTTCACGTAGAACTTTTCAATCCTTGAGTAGTGTGTGAATAATATTGTTTTTCCCCCTAGGGACTGGACAGTACGATTCTAACCTTGCATCGCTCCGTTATATCGCAGTTTCCAGTCCCTACGAGAATAAAATATCATGTGTCTCAAGGAAAGAAACTATTTTCTGGCAAAATACTTTACTCCCTAGAGGCACAATATACTATATTCTGTCGAAAAGAAAAAAAAACATAAAAATGCCAAGAACACGAAGGATGCAAACAGGATTCTGGGACACCACTTACCTCCGAAGAGGTAACATCCAGAGTGTTTCTTTTATTACACGAGACATGCCACGCAATTAGACCTCGTGTCTCGTTCTCGGGATCACTGGGTAGTACCGCTATCTAGTACGAGGTGTCACCACAGCTTTTAACTAATCTACAGAAACAAACTACAGGCGTGCGTGGCTCGCCGACTCATAACGTTTTCTGTGCGCGTTGCATTCACCACGGCTAAAGGACACAGAAGTATTAAATCGTCATAAAAAGGAAGATTCACTATGCCAAAAAAGCGTAGTCTTTCTCCCGATTCTCGTTTCCATAATTTGGAGAGGAAGGTTAAAAAATATAAAGAACTATTGGATAAAGAATTGGGGGATTTGGAGGATGAATCGTCAAATGATTCTTCAAACGCTTCGGGTTAGCATCTTTTTTTAGGCGGTTTATTTATCTACGCAAAAACCGTACAATTCGACTGGGACTCATACGATATGCGTCCTATTTGGATAGCAGTATGACCCAGATCTTTCTCTGCTTTCTCTCTCTCTACAGAGGTTATTGAAGGGGTATCCGACGCATCAGACAAGGAACCCATGGGCAATGTTCCACAAGATGGCGGAACTACGTCACAGCCAGTCGTCTCTCAAGAGAGCCTGGGAGGTAATAAAGAAAATGATGCAATTGGTCTGGATGAAGCTACTCTTCAATGCCTGGGGGTTGATCCTCACAAGAAGGCGGAATCTTTCGAGATCCACCCTGAGTTGGCTGACTGCTGGAAAACTATTATTTCTAAAGGTCTTCCGAAAGAGGATAAGACCATGTTGCTCAAGAAATACCCTCTGAAAGGGAACTGTCCTCTTACTGACCCCATCCTTGAACCCGGAAATTCTGCCCCTGGTTTCAACGACGGTTAAATCAAGAGATAAATATCTTGCTGCCAATCAGGGGCCGGTGGGTCTCCGCTTGGTCCCTCTGGGACGAGCCTTGGGATTGGTGTTGAATGAGGAACAGGATGGTATTGATAAGGAGGAGTTGATGCAACTTTTGGCGGACTCGACCAGATCCTTATGTGAGGTTATGTTTCAACTGACAAAAACAAGGAAGTCCTACATCTATCCTTATGTCAATGACAAGTATAAGTCAATCCTGGAGAATTCCGTAACGGATGATTTCTTATTTGGCTCTGACCTCTCAAAAAGGATCAAAGCCGCCTGTTCGGCTGAAAGAATTGTTCTATCTATCAAGGCTCATAACCGACACTTCCCAGCAAACGCCAAAAAGTCTTTAAACTGGAAACGGCCGCCGTCAGGACAGATTCCAGGACAGGGGAACTTCAGGGGCTTTCATCACAACAGGTTCGGACCATCGATGTGAAGGGCAACAAACAAAACAACTCCTCAGCCTGCCCAACTGCCCTCAAACAACCAACACATCAGAGCAGAAATAAAATTCCAGCCGGTAAGTCGGTTGGCAAGTCGTCTTCAATGTTTCCCACAAGCTTGGTCCAGGATCACCTCTGACAGCTTTGTTCTGGACGCAATAAAGGGGTATAAAATTCCATTTATCGAGACTCCGAAACAAAGAGGATCGGTGGGATCGTTGGTAGGTAATGGAGAAATGGAGTTAATACAAAGGCAATTAACGATGTTTTGAAGTTAGGAGCTGTAGAAAAATGATAAATTGTTCAGGGTCAGGTTTTGTCAAATTATTTTTTAGTCACCAAGAGTAACAAAAAAATGCGTTTTGTGTTTAATTTTAAAAAAGTGAATGAATTTATTGATAGAGAACATTTTAAAATGGAGGATACAATAACAGCTTTGAAGCTGATGACTAAAAATTGTTACCTGAGCACTATTGACGTGGAGAGCGCGTATTATGTAATTCCTATACATAAATCCGATAGGAAGTTTTTACGCTTCTCTTGGAACAAGTGTATCTACGAATATACATGTCTTCCATTTGGGCTACATATAGCTCCATGGGTTTTCACAAAAATATTGAAGCCGGTTGTAGCCTTTCTCAGAAATCAACAGTTGACCTCTGTGAGTTAATTAGATGATTGGCTTTGCCTCGCAGAATGAGAGAAAAAATGTCTGAAAAATATTCAGACGACGGTTGAACTGTTAAAAGATGGTGGGTTTCTTATTAATCACGAGAAAAGCAACTTGAAACCAAAAAAAAAATGTAAATACCTGCAATTTACTCTAAACTCGGAATCAATGTCCTTAGACCTTCCATTGGATAAACAGCAAGGCCTACTGAAACTCATCCGAGATATTAGAGCTAGACCTCGTAGTTCCATCAGGGATTTCGCTCGTTTTGTAGGGTGCATCTCTGCGGCTTGCCCAGCGACAGCGTATGGCTGGTGTCATTCAAAGTTATTCGAACGCTCTAGATATTTAGCATTATTGCCTCCGGGGGAGATTGTGATAGCACTATGAAAATAGAGTCTTGGATTTATTCAGACTTAGATTGGTGGGAGGCTCATATCCAGGGGGCCAGTAACCCAATAAGAGCAATGAACTTTAATAAAGATATATATTCGGACGCTTCGAATTCAGGCTGGGGAGTTTTTTGAGAGGATCAAGCGATATTCAACAACTGGTCTCAAGCGGAGGGGTTGCTTCACATCAACCAATTAGAATTGTTAGCCGCTCTGTACGGACTTAAATCGTTCGCCTCCAAGTGGCATGATCAAGAGATCCTCCTTAGGATTGATAACACGACAGCTGTGTCTTACATCAATCGTATGGGAGGGATACGATTTCCTCACTTAAACAAGTTAGCTCGAGAAGTTTGGGAATTTTGTGAGAAAAGGAATTTATGGATTTACGCATCATACATTCCCTCTCGGGAAAATGTTGAAGCTGATCAGGTATCACGGATTGATAAAGCAGACACCGAGTGAGAACTCGCGGATTGGGCCTTTCAGAAAATTGTGGAACGCTGGGGAGAACCAGCAATCGATTTATTTGCTTAAAGTTCCAATAAAAAGTGCCCCAAATATTGCTCATGGTATAGGGGCCCTGAGGCTTTCTCAGTCGATGCGTTTATTATGGCTTAGGACTCAAATTTTTACGCGTTTCCTCCCTTTGCGCTGATTCTCAAAGTATTGAGGAAGATCGTGAACGACCAAGCTTGGGGGATATTATTGGTTCCAGACTGGAAGGCTCAGCTCTGGTATCCTCTCTGGCTGTCAATCCTCGATGGTGAGCCAATTATCTTCGAACCCCAAAGTAACTTGCTATTATCTGCTTCCAGAGACCAACAGCACCCCTCAACGAAGAAATTAAGATTTATGACAGGTCGCATATTCACGAGGCATTTGCCAAAAGAAATTTAAATAATCGATCAATCGATATTATGGTCAATTCGTTATCAAAGTCTACCTTTAAGCAGTATAAGAGACCTATTGAAGAGTGGGTAAAATTTTATGAAAATTTGGGTCTCGACGCTCGGAATCCTAAGGTTCAAGAGGTCATAGGATGGTTAACGCAGAAATTTGACCTCGGCATTTCTTACAGTTCACTTAACATTTGTCGTTCAGCAATTTCGCTGATTGGCGGAGAAAGAATTGGGAAGAATCGCCTAATTTCTCATCTGATGAAGGGAGCATATAATTTGAAACCGCTAGAACCCAAATATAAAGAAAGCTATGATCTCGATCCGGTCCTAAATAAGCTTAAGAAGTTATCACCTATAAATTCATTGTCTCTCCCCCAGCTTAGCAGCAAATTAGCAATGTTGCTAGCTCTGGTTACGTCCCACCGTAAACAAACAATTCATTTGACCAAAATTAGTAATATTAAGTCAGTAGGGGATTCTTATGAGATCAGGATCCCAGATAGAGTAAAAAATTCGGGGCCTGGGGTCACTCAACCTCTTCTGATAATACCAAGGTTTGAAGAGCACCCAGAGTTATGTGCAGCAATGACTTTAGAAAAGTATTTAACCTCAACTAAAAAGGTCAGAGGTAACGAAGACCCCTTATTTATCACTTCTAGACAGCCTGACAAGGCTGCTTCTAAGGACACACTTAGTAGATGGCTTAGGTCTTTGTTGGCGGATAGCGGTTTAAGTCGGAAGTTGGCTCCGCATACTATCCGCCATGCGGCGACATCCGCAGAATTGAAAGAAGGTATCGATGTTTCTATTATTAAGAGTTTGGCCGGTTGGTCTCAAACCTCCAGGACATTTAATAAATTTTATAATCGTCCCATTGTCCACAATAAGAGAGATTTTGCCAAAGCGATTGTTAGAATATAAGAAAGAGAAAATAATTTTTATAAACAAAAACAGTTCTTAATGATATTACGATTGTAAGGATAATGTGAGCAAAGTTCTGTACTTGGGTTACACAGTTATGTTATGTTCAAGTTTCGAAATAAAGACAAGTTATTTCAATTGAAACGGGAATACTATAAACATCTACCAAGTGATCACGAGAATGACACACGAGGTATAATTGGACGATTAGGCGAGCACGACGCTTCGCCCAATATTTAAGTATGTAAGGAGCTGCGAAATACGTTATCCGCAAGTCTGCTATATTTGGAGAATATGCAGAAGTGCCAATGACAAAGAAGGGTGATGCGATGTAAGAGGATTTTTCCCGGGTCAACACCCCGGGATTCTCCTTAAACTATTCTGGCTGCCGCCTCTATCGTTCACGATTGGGCGCCAGCCAGGTTTTTCTGGAAAACCTGACGGAAAACCAGCCGCGAAGGAATTTCGTCAACTCCGCGGACTTTCGGTGGAGGGTCTCACAATGCCGAGCCAGCATCAGCATGACACGGTAGAGTGGGCGAGGGTCACCAACATACGAGTAACTTGTAACGAGCATCGGGGATGCCCGTTAGGATCCCCAAAAATGAGGGAGAGTGAGGAAATTAGGACATAGGTTAGGTTTAAGGAAAAACTAGGATTTCTCCCGTTTCGGGGTGGTTTAGAGTAGGTTAAGGGTGAGAGGAATTTTTAGAGGGTGATAGAGTAAGCCCTCAGGGCACAAACAGGGTAAAAATATTAACAACCCCAACGGATTGCCAAAGACTGATTACGGGTGGAAGGTCGTACGGGGTAGATTCAGTCACTACTCCTACGAATTGCCAAGACTGAATACCGGTGGAAGGGCGCTCGGGATAAAATCAGTCGTTATCCCGGCGGATTGCTAAATAAATTAAGGGTTAGTAAAATAAAATTAGGTTTAAGAATTAGGAATAAGGGTCTTTTAAATCCGAGAATCTCGGAGAACCGATCCGGAAAAAGGAATGAGGGCAATAGATAAATTTTCGGATTGGGCAATTAATTCAAATTTAAATTAATTCCCCCGCGAAGGGCTTGGCCCATAATAGGGTAGAGGGATCCACCAATCGACACGCGATCGATTGGTAGGCGTGATTAGGGGGTCAGCGCAACGCGACACTGACCTCCGAAAATCAGTCACGCATTAACCGCGAGAACATACGCACGTGAGTGATAGGTGAGGCTCCCAGGACGTGACGAGAGTGATACAGTGCACCACCCAGGACACCAGGACAATTAGCTGTAGCCAGGATGGTCCTGAAGAGAAAGAGGAAGGCAGCGAGAAAATCTACCGTGAGTTTTTACGGTTTTATTTAAAGATGTTTCCCCTATTGGCGGCTCCTCGATAATTATTGGCGGTTGTGAGATTTTTCCGAGCCATGGAAATGGCATCGGTTGTGTCCCCCAAATTTTGGGTGGTTTTGAAGCGGTTTGTGGAGGGTTTTTCCGAATAATTTCGGCTTGCATTATCCCCCAGTGCGATTGGGAGGTCATTGGTGTAAATTGTGGGACTTTGAGGGTATTTTTATGTCAGTTATGAGTGAAATTGTCCACGGCCAACGAACAAGGCCAGCGGATTTCCTTCGTGGTGCCATCGAGGCACCCATCGAGCGGCTACGTGCAACAGGTGGGGAATCGCGTGTTAAATTTCTTCGCGGTTATTAATTGCGTTAACGGGGCTAATTATGTACCCATACGCCTAAATTTTTGTGGGATTGTGGAGGATAAGGTCCCGAACCAGATGATTCAGGTTTTTCCGGAATCTGCTCAGCGGATTCCGAGTTCTCGAATTTTAATCGAAGTCAGATTTATTGTGTGAATTTCTCCTCGCTGCTAACCGAGCAGCGAGGCATAGTGCCGTCTCTCTCGCTCTCTCTCGTTCGCGCTCACTCGTTGAGGGTCCGATTCCGGGAAATTATCGATTTCCGGGCGAAAATAATATTTCGGTTATTTCTCGGATTCTCGCCGATCAATAATCATTGAGGCCGCATTCCGATGCGATTATTCTGTGTGAGTATGAGATAATCAACAAAATATGTCGTGTTTTGCTAAAAAATTTATGTTCACGGCGATTTAACGAGACAGTTGAAGTTGTATTCATCGTTCTGTGAGAAAATTCATATTTCGCGATAATTGAAGAGTACAATTAAGTTTATATTGGGGATTTCGTTGGGACGCTGATATTTAGAGAAAGTTAAAAATTGCTAATGAAATTTGGAAGCAGATTAGCCTTATAAAATTCTTTATCACTTATTATTATTCTACCGAATTTTTACATGAATAGCGGAACACGTAAGGACAATGTTTTGTTGCATTAATTTATTTCTCGCCTCCCCTTTCCTTTTTTTTTGGTATTTTTCCCAATTTTTGCAGTAACCTTGCACCCATCTACGATCCACCCCTCTCACCATAACTGGCAGACTGAGCGACCCCAGGACCGTCACCTTTCCCCAAAAACCTAATTATCCTTTCCGTTCCCTTCAGGTTTCCTTTTTGATTATAGAGTATATTTTTGAGTTAGAGCTTTAGGAGTTTGAGGTACGATTTTCGATACAATGAATTTCGAGGTTAGTTAAGTGTAGGATTAAGGACTTTTTCCGGTTTGTAATTCCGGACAAAAAATTACCTGGCGCCCATAAGGTTAAATTTTAGCAGGTTTTATTAGGCTCAGAGAAAGTAGGGCGAAGGTAATGGGAATTTTCCATTCCCCGGGAAAATGTCACGTTACAAACTTCAATCACTAACTTGAGCCGCGCTTACGGCGTCGTCATCGATATCTTTCGGGGGACGTATTCCCCACAACTCTCGTGGAGGGATGTGACCATCCCTCGCACGTGGTACTCTCTACACTGGGGTGGCTCAACCCCAGACGAGACACAGATTATCTGCGAATCCTTCTCACCCCGCAGGGCGCCGAACTCCTCAAGGCACATGCAACGCAGGTATCTGGAGACCTTTCTCACCCACCTAACGTCCACCCCAACTCGAGAGCTCGGTAATAGCAATCTCATCGCGAGTCAAAACCGGAGTTAATCCCCATGGAGGCGCGTGCGACTGGACCGACGGGAAACGACTGGCCTCCCAGCCCTTAGTCCACCCTAACACCATGGGTTTCGTCCTAGAGATGGATCCCTGTAGCCTCGGACTATAGTCCGTAGCCTCAAAGTCATCCATTTCACTGATCGGGGACGCATAAGTGTCCCCTTCTCTTGCTATTCCAAGATTCCTTGCAACCACGTGCCCCTCATAATCCCAGCAGAGATTATTGCCACCAACTGATCCCGAGCTCCTAAAACATCCGCTCGAGACCAGCACTCAACGCTAACAGCTCTCAAATCTCCCAGGGCCTTCTCCCCCTAGTTTGAGCATCTCAGCGACTGTGGGTCATCCGTTATCCCACAGCCACCAATCAACTCGACGGGATCCTGGGGGCGCTAGTCCTTTCACCTAGCTGTTGGTCCCTAGTCTAAGTCGACGGGGCCCTTCAGAACCCCCCAGTTGGAACGCCTGTACGTCGGCCCTGGACTCCCTGACACAGCTGGGTGGATTTCCGAATTGGGAAACAGCTATCGCCTGCGCCATCACAGTGTTCCGAAACATGGTCTCACCCTACCACGTTTCTTCCCACTGTGTGATTGGTCTAATTTACCTTCGGAGCGGCCCGATTGGCCGTCGTCCGATGTTTCTACTCATCTTCCGCTCGGCTATTTCAGCCGGCGTTAGATGTCGGTCATTTCGCCTAGTGACTTTCCTAGGGTTTTCTCTAGTAGTGAGAAAAATCGCGAAAACAGCGATTAGTACGTTGACGCAGTTATCGACGGAGTACAGAAAATGCGCCCTTGTGTAGAGAGACTTGTCAAATAGCACATGACAAGAAGTCGGAATTTAGTTGCAAGTTAAACCATTTATTTGATATTCCGCCTGAAATATAAGTGGTCTTGATGAAAAATGAAAAGGCAAGAGTTTTATTGGATCTTCACAAACGGCCAAACAGGGGTTTGTTGGTCCGAATTGATGATACAACAAATACTCCTCCATATGAAAGAGAGCTGTAGGAAGCACACGAAAAAGGTACAAGAGCATGAATGATAATTTTCTATTATTTTTCCTCAATTTTCTTTCTATAGACTATCCTCTTCGTTCTTCATTTCCAATCATCGACAACTCCGTATTCTTTCTCTAGCAATATGTTCTAGCCTTATTTCCATAATTATGTCTCATACATTTTATTAAATAGACCATTTTTTTTTATTTTGCAGTCAATCAGCAGAAGCAGAATTCTTGCGAATTATGGTAATTATAAGTAGGTTGAAGAGGAAGGTCTAGACGAACTATTCAAACAATTGGGCCAGTAAGGAACCCCTAGCGACGTTGAATTCAGTTTACAGCCCCGCAAGGCGAAAGAAAATTTTCGTCTGTCACCCAATCTCGCCGTTGCTTTGGATCGAGCTAAAGCCGGCGATCGTATGGCTGCATGAGTAAGAGCTGCTCTCATAACACTCGAAATATCTCTAATGTTCATTTGAGCCGACAAGCTCTCCGTCGAAACCGACTGATTCACCGTGAGACCCTTAGTCACATATTCAAAAGTAATGTCAAAAAAGGTGTTCGAGGTTTACCACTGTCCATTAGGATGGAAAACAATTACGGTCGATAAAGACCAAATTCGAAACAATGGATCGACTCCCTGTTCTGATATCGAGTATCGAAGGGTTTCAATTACTCGGAATTCCGATGCTGAAACGAGCAAGTGTTGAAGAACATGCAAATCTTATTTTCAAATCACTTAAGGAGTGAGAATCTGCTGACGATATCTGGGCCATGGTATCTGGTATCACTACCAGCAATAGGGGCAGTAAAAATGGCCCATATGTCCTACTGGAGCAATTGGTGGGAAAAAATCTTTTGCATCCGGCTTGCTGACGTCATGTCATAGAACTGCTATTGAAATCTGCTTTCGAAACTTCCATAGCACCGACGTCTGGACCCGATATTACCATTTTTGTACGATTTTGAGGACAGTTGAAGAACATTGAAAACGGCGAATTTTCACCTAGAGTGCAAGATTTACGAGCAGCAGTTAAAGATTAAGTAAAGAATGTACTTGCATTTCCTTATTGACTATTGACAGTACGTTATGAGGACACATTCACAGTATACACAATTATAAGGGAATCATTTTTCCACTTGATTAAAAAATATAATTGTGCTTTATTTGTTTTATCTCTTCATAGACTGACATCAGGAAAGATTTCACAGAGTTTCGGGAACTGGTTGTGATGATCTTGGGGGGAAATCTTCCGAATAGCAACCGGTTCCCAGCTTCGGATCCATCCACCTTGCTAGATAGATGGCGAAAGCAACTTAATCACCAAAATTCTTCCCATTTAAAAATCCATTCCATATGACATCTTATTAGACAGCACTTTTGAAGAATATTTGCATGTTCATCGTCCTTCTATACCAGAAAAGATGGCTCACATCATCAAATGCAATAGAGGCTCCCAAAAATGATTTCAATTTGTCGAAAAGATTGACGACTAATCATAGTTATGCATTATTACAAGTCTACAATGCTGTACTTGAGAAGTTTGGGAACTATCTCTGGGACTTATCAGAAGAATTGATCGCTTTCTCCATTTTTGATCAGAACTTGAGTCTAGGGTGCAAAAGAAGAATATGTGAAGCTTTGAAATCTTGTCCCGCACTGAAAAATAATCGAAAGAAAGGAAAATGAGCAGTGGAGGATCTAAAATTCATCCAAAAGTCTAAATTGTCTAAATTGTCTAAATTTTAAATTAAAGGCACCATTTTTTGGATGTCGATCCTATAAAGTGGAAAAATAGTGATGATTATATTGAGTCTTTGAACATTGTGAGATAACTTCTTGGTACAAATGATGTCGCTAAAAGAAATGTGGCTCTCATGAACGAATATAATGATTTTGTGACAGGAGTTTCGATTTTCCCTTCACGTCCCTGGAGGGTCCTAATGGAGGGTGTTATACTAAATAATTGTCGATGTTTACGATTTAATTGAATAGCGCGGGTTTGACGGCTGTTTCACCACCGAGTCAGCCGCCAAGGAGGTAGTCGACACTAGGGCTGCGCGCGTCTAATTACCGACTAGTTGCTATGCAACAGGTCGGAAAAAGGCCCATCGACCCTCGACGTTGGACCTTAGAGTCGTAAGGAGTAGGATATTTTCTGATTTAGCATACGAGGCAAGCTAAAATCCTCGAACTATTGTCCCGACAAAATATATCGTTACGTGTATTGAATGATGTGAAAATTATATTTTATTGAGTGTCATTGTCAATTATTAATAGAAAGAGTTGGTCTCAAAGAAGCTGTTAAATAAATATAATTGGAACTGTCGACAATTACTGTAAGTAAGCTTTGATTAACACTCTCGCCTTTACTTCTCCTCTCTCTCTCTCTCTGTCAATCTATACTTTGGGTCAACCAATTTCCACTCCTTAAGATAGCTGGGAAACGTTGTTAGTTCGCGTTAAACTAACTGGCGCCCGTTTTGGTAAATTGTTTGTTAAAATTATTGTTGAATCTCTTGAGCCCTAGCAGCCACTGACCCAGGCCGCGCTAGGTGGGGGCCTTTCGTCTTGTGTTTTGCGTTTATAAAATTGTCGATAACTATTTAATTAAAATACCCCAATAAGCTTTTACATAAAACAAAAGGTCCTGTCTCAATTTATTCACCAACAATGAGGATAGTAAGCAAAAGTGATGCTATTTCTAACCAAATTTCGGGAACTATCACCTGCGTACACAAGAGGAACTCTAAAGTTTTCGTTAGAAAAATATTCAAATAATTAATAGATGAAGATGGTGGATAATCTTCAATAACTCCCTGAAAAATTTTAATGCATCCAACACCTTCGATGGCGTCTTGTTTCAGGAAGGATATAAAGAAATTCTTCATATCTACTATTTGAGGATGAGTAATTAACAAAAATTGTGAAAATGTAAAATAATCGTCGGGAATGAGCTATTTGTATCATTCAAATTTTGATGGAATTCTTGTGAACTGATCCCTTCAACGAGGTAAATTTTATAATGAGAAGGGGAACAATAACAATGCTTTCATTTCAGAAATAAATACATATGCTGGAAAGAGTCGAATATCAAGAAAGGTCAGCCTCTGCCTAGAAATGGTCAACGTAGCAGGCTAAATTTTTTTGACTGGTTTTATGACCGTTGCAAAAGCACCGAATAAGTCTAGCACTTGTGTCTACACAGATATTGGTCAATTGTCGTCTGCATCTTTCTTGGCATTGAATTTGTTGAAACATTTGTGTTTTCCTCTAAGTCGTAGTGACGAAATTGGACAATCATCTAATCAAATCAAAATTGAAAGCGAATGGTCGGGACACGTGGTATATATGTCTAAAAACTCCAGAATCAAGCGGAAAATTAAATTTTAATTTCGAAAAGTAAAAATTACTAAATTAAAAAAAAATCGGTCATATTCTTTGTCTTTCTGTTAGTAAGTCTACCCAATTTGATGCCGCTAAAAAACGTGGTTGGACAGATGTAGAACGTTTTTTAAACTTCAAAAAATTCACATGAGTTGATGAGTTGTTTAGCCGTCTTTTTCAAAAATCGAAACCATAAAATTTATTCTTCTTTTGCCGCCTGCCTAATAGACGTTAGGCAAGAATTGCAAAACCCAAAATTAAAAGCGTTATTCATAAAAACTATAAAGCTAGTCAAAGCAGTCTGTGCAATTCCTTTGAGCCTCTTGTTGAATCTTTCGTAGGAAAAGCAGGACCCGATATTAAAGCATTCTCTGCTTATAGCACTCGACACGCCACAGTGTTTGCTGCTCATCAAAGAGGCGTTGACATTATTGTTACTAAACGTACTGCTGGATGGTCCAGCGGCTCTGAAATAATTTGCAGGTCCTATGATACGCTAGTCAGCTTGGCAATGACCAATTTGAGTGTACAATCTCGGGTACAATGTCTGTTGACTCTTTAAGCACTGAAAAGCTGTATTCTCTGTTATGAAAAATAATAATAGATTAATATATAATGTCATTTTCTAAAAAATGCATTATCTCAAATTATCACAGTATTGGGGACACAGGGTCACTAGATGGATCAATATATCGAATAAAAGGTGAACCCTTCAGGCGAGTTGACCGCAACTAGGCACGATAGGTAGTGTCTGGAAAAGACAGGATCCTATAAGTCTCACTTAGTTGGGCCTATTTCGTGGGAGCAGGGAGTGAAGTACACAATGGTTGTGAAATCAGAAATTAGCATGCAACGAGCATCATGCCCTTAAGTTGCTCTTCGAATAGATATCAAATTCATTACACTTCATTTATAATACAAAAAAGTGAAAAATTCAAGAAAAAACCGGGGATAGAAGTAGGAAAAGTCGTAGGAAAGGATAGGAAAAATGATGTTTGTGTATTTCTTTACCTGCGGTGGCAGAAAAGCTGTAGTGGATTCCGGAAAACCGAAAAAGTATGCTAGATCCTCCAGTTCCAATGAGGTCGAATGTGATCAAACACGTGATGCTAGCGCTAATGAAGATGGTGACGATCACTCTGACGTTGTTGCTGATGATGACACAGCTGTCCACTCAGGGTGGACTTAATTATCTGGTAACTTTGTGTTGCTTGGTGTGGAGCGTCCCTGAACTGGATGCTTGTGATGAACTCAGTTGGCTTTGCTTAGTGTAGAACAGGCATGGGCAAAGTCGGAGTCTCGGGAGCCGGGGCCATAAAACCCCATTATTAAAAATACAATACCCCAATTGCGTGAAGCCCAGCGTAGGCAGGGTGGGAGTAGCAGCGTGTACGTAGTGGGGCACAGTTAGACAGAGAGAGCACCGCGCGCTTTCCTTTCAAATTTAAAAAACCTTACCGGCTAAAAATTCAAACAAATTTTCACCAATTCAACGTGGAAAATCCTCAGTTGTATCAGGGGTAATTCTTCAAACATCATGGTGCCAGAAATTGATTATTCCTTGGTTACCGTAATATTGAATAATTATTGTAGTAAAAATTGAAAAAAAATGAGATGTCAGTTCTTTAAAATTCAATCAATAAATTATGTATGTAAGTTTCAGAAGTTTATAGGTTTGTTAATATTTATAGGTCTTGCCCACTCTTGGCCAGCAGTAGTAAGTGGCCAGTATTGGGGAATTTCCCACGCTCCCTCCCCCCTTTTTTCCAGGAAATGGACGTGCACGTGCAGGTAT
>NW_011887900.1:9051-10423 GCF_000806365.1 Fopius arisanus | reverse complement strand
ATGCCGCGGAAATATCGGAAGATTTCTTCAAAAAACACAGCAACATATGAGGTGGACGATGAGCCTTTCGACGACGAGTGTGACTGCGCACGTAAGAGGAAAAGAAAAACGGGGAATAAAATACATATCAAGCATAGGAGAAATAAATTATATCATCTGGAAAAAAATGAAGTGGTAGTATACACAAATTTTCACGTCTGCTATAACGAAGAGCCAGCTGAATCCAATGAAAAAATAGCAGAAAGTTTTCAAATTGTTCGTAACGCTCCTTCATTGAAAAGCATAGCCATTGCTAGTTTATTAAATGAACGAAAATACGCAAAAAATGACAAGACTTTGCATTTTGTGAAAAAAGCGATGCTGTGGAATAGCGATGTATTATTATATAAAATGAGGAAGGTCGGTTCACATCTTTTCGATGGATTAGAATTGACAAAATTGTATAAGGCAAATGTGGGTGAAAAATTTCAACACTTTCAACTTTGTAAGGAGTGTAGTGAAGAATATTATTTTCCTGCGGGGGAAGAATCACTGATCTATAAGCATAATCAGCCAATCCCAGATTTCTCTTAGTAGCAGTGTACCAATGCAAACCAGGATGACAGGGTAAAGAAAACTGTAACCTCTTTCTTATAGGTCATTATAGCCACACCCCTACGAATTTCAATACTAGGAAAATATGTAGAGCAGCCCCGCCTGCGCTCTATATAAAGGCCTTGTAAGAGAAAATTTAACAACATTTGTATTTCTACATAAAATGGCATCAAGTCAAGGGGGTTCAAAATCTCAGGGCAGCGAGTGTGTAACCTATCGTACAGGCTACATATCTGGTACATTTAAGAAAAAAATACCGCGTAAAACAGTGATATCGGACAAAAATAAAGTGCTGAAAATAGTATGTGATCAATCAGTGACTAATAGTGATGAAGCCGCACATATTACAAAAATGTTGACACAATTAAAATCGCTAAAAAAACGCAATCGTTCTTGTGGAGACAATCAAGCAAAAAGTGACATTAAACCAGTGAGTGCTGAGGATAAAAAAATGTGGAAGAACATGCTTGAGGACAACCTCAACATCTTCACGGCCCTGTGTGCTGAAAATGCAAACCCTAGACAAAAAAGTGCATCAAAAATCAAGGAAAATCGGCCGAAGAAAACACAATTATGTGCTCGTTATGAACGGTTAAAAATCGGGGAAAAGAAGAAAGCCGAATTCAACGCCAGAGAAAAACGGCTCAAAATCGCGGGAAAGAAGAAAGACGCATTTAATGCACGGGAAAAACGGATATTGTTTGCCAGAGAGAAACAAAGACAATTTCGCGAGCGTGACCTGCAGAAGAAACGTTTTCAATCGACACAGGAGTCTCCC
>NW_011887900.1:7116-9041 GCF_000806365.1 Fopius arisanus | reverse complement strand
CCGATATGTTTGAGGATACACAATCGTCTTTGGATATTATCCCGATGACTGCAGACACTCCAGCAATAATCAATTTACTACTGGAGTATGAGGGGGATGCTGCACAGGATGGATCACGGAATAAACAATCTTTCGCCGCTCAAGGTATGTTTAATGAGAGACCTGATTCAGTGGAAATAATGAGCGGATGGATGAGATGATGACGGATTTTTCGGAAGCGTTGAGCGGGTCAAATTACGAATCACTGTACTGCAGTTTTTTATAATTTCTCACCAGAAGTCAATTTTATTATTAATAAAGTCACTGAGCTGGTCACAAGGAATCACAATAAATGAGCGGTTTCACAATAATAAAGATGAGCGGTACCGAGAAAACCGTAATTACTTTTCCGAGAAAGGAAAAGGTGAGCCGTCCTGAGAAAAGCGTGTATTCACTATATAACCGTTGAGATGACAATGAGAGCGAACAACCTGCCACAATGAGGCAGGTGATACAGTTTTGGCGGTCACATGACCTAATTTTACATGGATCAAACGGTAATATAGAGCTGTCCAGTAAGTGGCGCCTCAGATGTCGGAATTAATGATCGCCCGATCATCTCAGGTGAGCGCGTCAGGTATGCGTGAGTGGGGAGAGAATGGATGAGCCGCGCGTGTGTATGTGTGAGTGCCTGTCAGCTGACAGGATTTCTAACAAGGTAAATATCTGAAATAGATTCACATAAATTTTTTCACGGCTTTAAATGTTAATTATTGGATAAATGTCTTTTCTTGTTTCAGGCAGACGAAAGACTACACAGGAGCTCGAGGCTATGTTAACGGAGGTTGCTGCAGATCTAGAAAAAAAGGCCAAACCGATGCTATCTCAACGTCAGCAGCAAATTGCAGAAATTGATAGAGAGTTGGCAAAGAGCGCGAGCGATGACGAATTTGCCCATCAAACCCTAGATTTTGATCCACTGTCTCCGCGTATGCTTTCCGACTAAAAATTTAAGCGTTTTTCTAAAACTTTGTAACATTTATGTATCTTTAAATAAACATTTTATACATTTTCAAATAAAAAAAAAAACAGTTTAGCCTTCGTTAAATGTACCTGAATTTCCCTTCCCTACACCACACCTTTCCCTTGAGTTTGGGAAACTTTCCCTATCCTTGTCTTCCTCTTTCACCTGTTTTTTACCCTGAACATCTCTTTCGTCCTCACTGTCCAGAGGGTGTTTTGCTCTTTCCTTATCTTTCAACCATTTTCTTCCTTGAACGTCTTTTTCTTTTTTACTATCTAGAAGGGAAATTTTCCCTTTCCTTGTCAATCACCTGTTTTGCTTCCTGAGCATCCTTTTCCTTTTTGCTATCTAGGTGTGGACGAGTGGGGAAAGCTGGTGAGTATATATAAGCTGCGAAAATTTCCCCACAGTCACTTCCAAATTTCCCTCAGTGTTTCAGTGTTTGTGTCCTCGTGATTTAAAAAAAAAAAATTAAAAAAAATGGATTCGTATATAATCGTTGTTTCAATGGTAAGTGGTTTTTCCGACGTGTTTTTTTTCTTGTGGTTTTTTTTCGGTGTTTTTTTCTTGTGGGTTTTTTCGGTGTTTTTTTTCGCGGTTTTTTTTAAAGTGATTTTTTTTTGTTTTTTATAGTGCGTTTTTTATAGTGCGTTTTTTTTGTTTTTTATATTGCGTTTTTTTTGTCGTGTTTTTTTTGTAGCCGTTGTCCTTTGTCGTGTTTTTTCGGTGTTTTTTTTCGTGGTTTTTTTCTCGTGGCTTTTTTCGGTGTTTTTTTTTTTGGTGCTTTTTTTTCGTGTTTTTTTTCCGCGTTTTTGTTTAGTGATTTTTAGTTTGTAGTCGTTTTTTTCAGTGTTTTTTTTCGTGTTTTTTTTTGTTTTTTTATATTTCGTTTTTTTTTGTCGTGTTTTTTTTTGTAGTCGTT
>NW_011887900.1:0-1076 GCF_000806365.1 Fopius arisanus | reverse complement strand
CGGCATCCAGGAACTGCATGCCCGGGCGGAAGCATGGCTGGAGCAGGAGGAGCACCAGGCTTTCCCGGTAAGTTTTTTTTCGTCTCTCTCTCTCTCTCTCTCTCTCTCTCTCTCTTAATATTAATTCGTTGTGTTTTTTTTTGTGTTCCAGAGAGGTGACCAGTGGGAGGGTGGAAGCGGTCCCGACACCCCCAGAGCCCGCTGGATTCGCGCCCTGAGGGAGTTTTCGGCCCAGGAAGAGGAGTGGGGGGCCCTCGAGTGGGGGGACCCTCGAGGATCTTTGGGACCTGAAGATCCTCTTCGGGGACGCCCCTCACCGCCTGGACGAGCCCGAAAACTGGGACCTGTAGGAATGGGCCTAGACCTCAAAAAAAATATTCATAGTATTAAGGAAAAAAAATGTTGAAAAAAAAAAAAAATGTTAAAAAAAAATTGTAAAAAAACAAAAAATACTAGAGTTAAGTTTTTAGGAATAATTTTCATTAATTAAAAAAAAAAAATTATAAAAATTGAAAAAAAAATGTATTCTAGGTTTAAGATTTTAATGTTTTTTTTATACTTACGGTTTTGAATAAAAAAAAAATTAAAATAAAAAACACCTCTTTTTCGTCACCCTGTCCCTTAGTTTAAAAAAAGTTAAAACAAAAAAAATAATAGGAAAAAAGAAAAAAAAAGTTAAAAAAAAAAATGTTAAAAAAAAATTGAAAAAAAGAAAAAAAAAGTTAAAAAAAAATGTTAAAAAAAAAAGTTTCTAAAAAAAGAAAAAAAGTTTAAAAAATTGTTAAAAATGGTTGTTTTTCGGGTTGAGTTTTTCAATAAAAAAAAAATTATTTAAAAAAAAATCTCGCGCTCTCTTTCTCTCTCTCTCTTTCTCTCTCTCTCCCTTATTTACCCCAGCCCTCTAGTTTAGAAAAGTGTTTTAAAAAAATAAATGTATTTATAGGTTTGAATAAAAAAAAAAAATAAAAAAAAAAAATAATACATGTATGTTTTTTACATCCATTTTTAAATCTATTTCAACAAAGTTTTCGGTGTTTTTTATACCCATAGGGTAATGTTGTTGCTCCGTTGTCGTG
>NW_011887899.1:161183-198384 GCF_000806365.1 Fopius arisanus | reverse complement strand
TATAATATATAATATATATAATAATATATATATATAAATTATATTATTTTTTTTATATAAATTTTTAGACTTTTTTCTATCTTCTTTTTGAAATTCTATATATGTATATATTACATTGGAAATATATAAATATATATTCCAATGATAACACCACATACGTGGACGATTTGGCGTGCATAGCGCGCCATATACGCTAGTATAATAAATAAAGCCATTCGGGAGGACCGGGAAAATGGAAAAATAGAATTGAAGTGAAAATTAAAAAATGGTATTCAAGGGAAATTTCGGATTGTCCCACATTCATATCGACGTAAAGACATCGAGATAAACTTATCTCATTTCCGACCTATTTTCCTTCCAACCAAGAAAATCCCTCTCAATAAAACAAATATTTACTCCAATTAAACCATAAAGATATTTACATTCAACTTTGCCAGTCTTATCAGAACTTTTTGCTCACGCCCGTTTTATTTTTATGCTCCAAGTTCAGAAATATTGATTTGGTCAAGAAACACATCTAGAATAAATGTAAATAATTAAATTTAAAGCTATTTTAGTAGAAGTAAAAGTACAACTAATTTCATTAAATAATAAATGAATTTATAAATAGATATTATAAATATATAATTTTAATTTTTTTATTGAAATGAAAAATGCGGGGGATAGAAAATTTTAGGATGGAAAATTCTTGTAGGTGGAGTTTACAGTGGAAAAACGTTTTTTTCTTCTGAATTTATACTGAAATCCTTTTATTGGAACTTCCCCTGGAACATCTGCAACAAATATCCTGATGAATTATTCAAGAAAATTGTCCTCTATCTTTAGTTCCCCTATACCCTCTGAAACTATACAATCGTGGAAAATCGAATGGCGTACGTCACGAATCTATGATTCATTGAAGCTATAGAGCCGTCAGAAGACCTGGATATCACAAAAGAATCCCCTCAATTCACACTAACGTTTTTCCGGATACTTCCCAATAAAAAATAAAAAGTGCTGACAACGAGGAATCACACGTTTCACTCAGCATTTTCTAGAATTGTAAAAATTTCGTGTCTTTCCCGAATACCTACTAAAAAAAATTACTGCTGTGGATAATTATCAGAATAGATTGCCAGGAGAATGTTAACCGAACATCTCAATCTGAATCTCAACATTTTTTCTGAATTTATGGACGAAAAATTGAAAAAAAAGGTAATTGATCTCAAATTTTCCTCACCATTTTCAAAATTATCATGACAATTCAGTGAATAAAGTAATAATTTCTCTATAACTCTCTAAACAATTGAAAACTCATAAATACCGATAAATCGTTGAATAAAAAAATCCGAAATCCTGACGAAAAATCGCATTTAATTAAAAAAACAAATTCATCTAGAACTCTAAATAATTAATTAAAAAAATGTATTATTATCAGAAGAGAAGGAATAAAGAAAGGACAAATGATAAAAATAGTAAGTGCAGAAAAATGAATTGAGATGAATTAACATGATGAGAAAATTGAAAATAGAAAGTGTTGGACTCTCGATGTAGTAATGATCCCCTGAGATTTAGCAAAAGGGGAAATAAAGGGTAAAACATTGGATTGACGAGTGAAATTGAATGAATTAAAGTGCAGTGTCTCTTTGTTTTCTCCCTCCCTGGAATTTTTGGATCCATCCATATCCAGTGGGGGCGAAGTGCACTTGAGCTTGAGGATTGAGTAGAGGAAAAGCAACGGCTCGTCGCGTCGATCAGTCTGCGCGAGTCCATCGTCGGGCAAAGGTCCGCTTGTTATTCAGTGTAGAATTAATTCCATATGCCAAAACATAAATCACTGGAGTTGGCTAGTGTCAGCCGGCACCACTATATTCCTAATTGTCCAGTACACAGTGCAGTACACAGTGCAGTACACAGTGATTTCCAGTGAAAACGCCCGGTTTTTGTCAGACCAACAATTTGGGATATTCCTGCTCAGGTGAGTTTTTTCCATTAATTTTCCATCAATTGACTATGTGTTGTCCATCCATTGTCCATCAGCTCCACGAAATAATCAGCAATTATCCACAATTACCTAAAACATTCTGTTTCTCCTAAATTAAAAATCAAGTTTTGAGTTCTCCACTTCATCCAAGTGTTAGATGGATTTTAAACCGGAAATATCTTGGAATTGAAGGGTTGTATCGAAATTATTGTCATTAGCTTTTTTATCGAGACAATCAAGGGCTCCAAAAAATGTAATAATGCAAAATTCGGTATTTCCGGTAGAGACAGAGATAGGAGAGCTCAAATCGTTCTATTGCTAGTGCCTACTGCTTCATTGGTTTTTACTCTCTTTCTCTTGATCGATGCATGATATGCGTTATTTTTCATGAGAGATTCTTTCGAGTGATGACAGATACTTGATCAACGATTTTGTCACAATTTTTTGAGTGCCAGATTGAGATAAATTTCTCTTTTTTTGAGGTGATTGATGGAGTAATTACAATCCATGCATGAACTATTCGTACACATCCAGAGACAAACGGCTTTGTCGCTGATGGATTGTTTTCATTACTGTTTTTTTGGGGAATTTATCTCGATCGAAAAGTTGTCCAAGGGCTTATCCCGATGGTAGTGATCAATGTACCTTACGTTACTCTCTCCCTTTTTTTTCCTTCAATTTTCTTTTCATTATGACTGATTTAATACAGTAGAAAAATTAAACTCTGATCTTATTTCCTTAATTGCTCGTTACACCGAGAATGGATTGTTCAAATAATAAAATCTCCTTGTAAAAACAATTTACCATTGAAGTCAGTTTTTATAGATGAGAAAGAAATCGATTTCCTTTTATTATTCCACATTGTTGAAAAATTAAAATATAAAAAATTGTAAAAATATTAAATAAAATCTGAGAAGTGAATCAATAATATTTATTCTCAGAGTTAAATAAATTTATTACCGATTTCTTACTCAATTTCGTAACAATATTGAGCTAAATATATTTGGGGCAACATAAAAAAATGGTGGCACAATTTCGAGGAACAGTTAAATTGAGAATAGGGAGGAATAAATAAGAGGGTGATGTAGAGCCACTGACTAAGTTTAGTCTATAATACCCCAGGGAAACTCAACGAAAATACAAAAATATCGCCTCAACACTCTCAATTTTTATCGCGGCAAAATCAATGAATCCACGGGAGAGATTGACGTAGGATTACCGTGGATTACGTTGTTATTTTTTTCTTTCAATTTTCCGTTTTAACAGGTCCATCGAGCGATTTGACAAGAGAGCAATCGCATAATCGATGATATTCATACGAACAGCAACCGAGAGATAAATAATTAACAAAACTCAATTAACAATGATGCAGAGTGAGACAAGACAGAGACCAACAGAGTGCACAGGTAAATTACTGGGAAAATGTAATCACCAGTTCATTGTTTTGGTTATTATCTCGGGCTTATCTCGAAAATTAGTCGCCCTGGGGGAAAACGCGGAGAGAAATTCTTCCGAGAAATTGCAGAGCTAGGAAAATTAGTCTAGGACAGTTCGCGGAAGAAAGAGATCTGCAAAAAAAATATGAGATACAATTAATTGAAAGACATAATTGATAAATAAATTTTAAAAAGTAAAGGCCTATATCCATTTGTTAAGAATTTATTTAGTCATATAAAATTGTAGAATTTAATAGTTTATGAATAATTCTATCAGTATGTGTTTAACAATCACGCCCAATTGACTGTTATAACAAAAAAATTCTAATCACGAAATGTTCATGCATTTTCATTAGCTAATATTGGCGCAAATATGTCACAGGTATTGTTCACATAAACGAGGCGGAATCGATTTTCCACTGAAACGTGCCTTCGGCGATTTGCAATGAGAGACAAAAAATTAGGAGTTGTACAACATTTTAATTTTTCCATTACACAAGTCATTCAGTGAGTCAGCTGTTCTCCGAGGGAACAGTTTATCAAGTTAAAATGTGAATGTGCACGGAATTTAACGAGCGATTCAGTATTTTATAGTTTTTAGCTGTTTTTTCTTATTTTATTTATTTATTTATTTAATTAGCGTTGTGAGTGAGTATTTGGAGGAAATTTTTGTCATTATTTGGGTAATAAAAAATTTTAAATATTATAATTGATTTACATTTTGTTATTGCAAATTATCATGCCCGAGAATTGAATTGAATTATTTTTTAAAAATTTATTAAATAAGTAATAAAAATAAAAATTAATAAAGTCAATAAATTAATAGAATAGATTCTCGATTAAATTAGAAATGTAATTACTCTGTCAAATCAAAATTTTTTCATCTCAGAAGGAAATCTACATTGAGCTGCAATAAAAAAAAGGGCGTAATTTGGGGGATTGTAAAAAATAAATAACCGATAAAATTTAAATTTTTGCGTAATATCAGACGTCGAATTATATAGGACGTATGAAATGAGGGCATCAATGATTGTTTTACAGAGAAACGTTGGGGAATTGACGTCAATGTCACTGTCAATGCCGAAAGTAGGAATCGAGGTGAATTCCGTGTTTCGAATATGTGTTGAGGTTAAGTGAAATAACGAGAACAATAGGTGTACATACATGATGTTGCTAAAGTTGAGGAATCGATATTCTTGGAAAAGCCAGGCATCAAACTCCATTGGCTCTTCTGCCTTCAACATATACCGTTGACATTTTCCGATTCGTCTAAATGGACGTTATTATTCATTCGTTCCGGCTTGATAGCTTGACACTGTTGACATTGATCATTTATTGAATCACGCCATTTTATTTTAGGGCGGGGGTGAACACCCATTGGCGCTCTCCCGTAGTTCAAAAATCATGTTTTCAAGATCTAATCATCTTCGGGAATTTATCTTTATTTGTTTGAAGACTTAAAAAGTTTCACAAGTCCCAATTTGAATGGTCAACATTTTCAAATCCAGAATTTAGAACGAGAATGAAAAATTAGAATTTAGAAATGTCCGTTAAAATATTTCAAAGTTCAATTTTTAAACATCGAGAAATCTTTCGTAATTCACATAGAAAATTTGGTTGATGACTCAAAAAGTTTCACACGTTTGAATTTTTATTTTTCAGGATTCAGAACAATAACAGAACATTATATTCAAAAATTTCCGTTAAAATACTGAAAAATTACGTTTTAAAACATCTAAAAATCTTCTATTGATTATAGAATATATTTTAGAATAAACATTTTTTAGTCCAGAACCTAGAGTAAAAACCAACAATTGAAATTAAAAAATTTCAGTACATCAATAAATTGAATTCGAATCGAAAAATGTTGGCTGGAGTTTTCAGTACAACACATGAATTTTCCTCAATTTTTTTCACTGTTCTTCAATTTTTATTGACAAAATTCAGTTGAAAAAATTCTAAAAAAATTGGGGATCAGTCTATAGATTAGGGATAAAATTCAGTTTTTAAATTTTCCATCAAGAGAACTATTGGTTTGATAAATTGGAAATGGGGATTTTGGGCAGTCCGACGTCTCTCGACGCTGATAGAGTCGATGAAGTTAATCATGTCCTGATGAGCCACTCAATTAGGAAATAGAGTCATGACAATTAATTGCGGTTCAATGGCCATTGGATCGTTAGTATTCAGACATTATTTGCAAATACTGGGGATCACACGGGGATTCCCAGAGATTGATGAATCACCCGACATTTATAATAATTTTGGCTTGAAAATTATTTCCACAAATGCGACATCGAAATTAGGGCTTTGATGAGCCAAAATGACTGGTGATGACTGACGTGTTTACGTGTCAATCTATCATTACGATAGGAAGCTCATATTAATATCTTACATATTCATGAGATTTGTTTCCCTCAGGTTCATTACCGGACATTGCCGTGACGATGGCCTCAGGTCAGGAAATCCACGGAGTATTCAGGTAAAATTATCCCATAAATCAATAACTTTATGGGGCTATAAAAAATTTAATGAATTGTCGAATGACTTACTTCATTTTTACGGACTAGTTCTACTTCTTCATGACTTGTGAGAGTTCCAGTTGATAAATTAATAAAATTTTATATAGTTTATGAAATAACGTTATTTTGAGGATAAAAATACGATAGGATAGAACTCCTTAATAATTAAATAAAAATCCAATGCGGTATTTTGGCATGACGGAATTCTCAACTATAAACAATAAACTAATAAATTTAAACTGAAATTGTCTATTTGACGGTTTTATATTTTATGATTTGAAATAATAATAGAAATAGAATAATGTGTCAGTGGATAAAATGGGAGGTAAACAAAATAGATGAATATCCGCTCTAGGATTAGGAAAAAATTGATGAAATTGGAGGCCAATGCGATCTGGAATCGATCTTCTCCACCAGTTGGTCTGAGGAAAAACACGAGAGATGCCGAAGGTCATATCGGAAATGGACTACCACGAAAGATTCTGAAAATAACTCGTGTTTCTCTTTTCCCCTCCTCGGTGAATCCCTCATGTGGCCTGATGAAAGCGTGTTACACCCTCACCAAATACTCGTACATTCTACATGTGTTACACATGATGTTCCTAACAGTCCTTTACTATTTGTAACGTCTACACCATCGACTAATGCCACAAATTCTATTTGCGAATGGATTCACGCCCGTCATGTAAACCTTCAAGACCACAAACAATTGCACATGAGGACTCATAAAACAACCCATCGAGACTAGATATTTACAGAATTATTCCATCCCAATCAATGTAATCCTTGATTTTTTTCATTTTCTCATTTTGTCTCAAAGTAGATTTTCAGAAAAAAAAAATTCATAAAAAGGACTTGAGTTTAAAAATTAAAAAAATACAAATTTTAAGTCCATGAAAAGGACTTGAGACCAAAATCGGAAATTTTTTGGAGTACTGGAAATTATTTAGAGGTGTATCTGGACAGAATACGAATATTGATACACGAATTTCTCTAAAATTGTTTTATTTTTTCAAATTTTTCAAAACCTACTCGTTTTTTTCAACACTTCAAAATTTTCCACGGAACACACATTCGCGATTTCCAATTTAATTATTACTTAAAAATTTCCACATGATCCACTATCGACAAGAATAATTAGTTAATTTGTTAGAATAGTTTATTAACGATAAACTTCCATAATTCTCAAGATTAATAACTTCACAGCATCAAAACTTCATAAATTTTTTAATTAATCTATATTACATTAGACTAGACCAAACGCGAATTAAAAATAACTTAAAACAATGAATCCAAATAATAATTAACCCGAAATTAATGAGAGAGCTAAAGTTGTGAGTAAAAAATTCCACAATTTTAAAGGATATAATTAAAAAATTAATTTCATTTCATTAATTCAGTTCAGATGAACTTCTTTACAGTTCTTTACGGGAATTAACAGCCCCTGAGACACGACTCTTGAAGGGGAATCCCCAGGGATTCCATAAATTCAGACTCCGGGTTGAGTTTATCCCCAAAAGAATCTATTTATCTACAATCTGTTTGATTTATCTACTATTGCACCAATTAAGACACAGATTTTCGAATGGAATTGAATTTATCAAATTTCCGCGAAACATTTCTTATGAACCGGTCGATGTAATTAATCTGATAATTTGGTATGCACTCAGGATGCCGTTGCACAGTAATTATTAATATACATTTAAGACCCGGATGGACTGTCCGGAAAAGATAATTTACTCGAAAATTGGGACTTCTAATTACTCCGTCAATTAATCGTTTTTTCTGATAATTGTTAGCTAGCAGCCTAGTTGTTGACAACCGCTAGAACGCTAGTTAACAATTATTGAAAAAAACTATTAATTGCCAAAGTAATTAGGAATCCGAATTTCGGAGTAAGTTATCTTTTCTAGATAATCCACCCCAGCCTTAATGACTATTGTTGACCCACAAGATGATTTGATATGAGATTACTTCTAAAGTCTTTTAGAGAGAATTACTTAAGGCTCGGGTGGATTATCTAGAAAAGATAATTTACTCCGAAATTCGGATTATAATTACTTTGGCAATTACTTGTTTTTTTCAATAATTGTTAGCTAGCGTTCTAGCGGTTGTCAACAACTAGGCCGCTAGCTAACAATTATCGGAAAAAACGATTAATCGACGGAGTAATTAGAAGTCCCAATTTTGGAGTAAATTATCTTTTCCGGACAGTTCATCCGGGCCTTATTTCAATTTCGTTGGAGAATCGACGACGGATGGTTTTGCCAATCTTTCCGTATCTGCGAAATTGTGGAAATTTATTGACCTCGCTTACAGATAAATTAATAAAAAGACGTCTCAATTCAGCAGAAATATCTAGTTGAATCGAGATGAAAGATAGGACTGAGATTACATAGCGCGAACGTGCGCCGCAAGTAGTGACGTAGGAATTGACGCAAGCGACAATTGTCGGCTATTAAAACCTGTTGTAGACGTCGACAGATCCGTCCTTATCCCCTCTGCATTGAATAGTCCACGAAAACTGCCGAGTACGTGTTTCAGCTCAATTTGTCCCCTGATTGCCCAACGGTTGAACGATCTTGGCATTACGTGGAGAAATTTTAGCAATACGATATTTCAATCGCATGCTATTCGCTCTCTCATTCATTTCCGGGTGAGCAACAGTTGATTTGTTAATACTTGATTGTTAGATTGTTAGTTCGCTTCTGACAGCATTTCGAGTATATTCCGATGTTTTTCAAGAATCGAATTGCGAGGGAAACGATAATGCCAGAGCAATCGCCATTAGGTGAGGCCTCAATGACTTTGTAGAAGCTGGAATGGAAAATTGTTGGAGAAGTCAACCGTAAAATGAGAATTGTTGCGTGACGGTTATGAATTCTGAGGAATTCGTCGCTTTTTTTTGTGGAAAAACGCTAATGGAATTCGACAAGAGTTAAATGAAAATTTAGATTATTCCAAATTATTATCTCATCGTTTTGCATTGGTCTAATGGTTCGCTTCCAGATAATCTGTATTATTCTCCAACGATCAACAACTGAATCAGCAGCTGCTTGTGGAAATCCATTGAGAATGAGTTCCCAATATATCCATCATCCAACGCACAGCAATTTCCACTAAAAACAAAACTAGCTTTCGTGTTTATATTATATGAATAAATTCACGGCGTCATTGGGCTAGTTTCCAACCCTTGATCAATCCCAGTGACTAATTTGCACATTCTGATTTTAGCCTAGTCGTTGATGACGTTGATTCGTCATCAATACTCAGCGAACAGACGGACTGCGAAGTTCTCTCGACCGAGTGCAGTTCTCAAAATTCATCATCACAGACACCACTGGACAGTCCTGGGGGCCCACGTGAGAGGATCAAACAGATTCAAGTTGAAGCTGAAACACGTCGCGATGAATTTGCACGACTCCTCGAGGAACATGCACAGGTTGTGAGGAAATTGAAAATAATGGAGGCTGAAGAGCAGCTGTCATCGACCAGTGGAAACGTCGTGCATCCAACTCACGCGTGATTATTCACTCATTGAAACCAAAAAGCAAAACCAATTAATGGAATTCAGATTAATGGGACCAGATTTTTGGTCCTCAAGTATTAAGAAACCATAATTTTCAATGATGTTAAGGACTGATGTTCACTGGTTGTTCTTATTTTTTAATTCCAAACGTTTGTTTTGAAAGCTGATTTTTTTAGATGCAATGACCCCGATTTATCGTATATCCAAGTGGAATTGTTCTGTGGAATCTTTTCATAAAATAAATTGACAGATAATCCCTGAGTTGACGTGGAAATTCAAGAGAATTTCTGAGGAAAAGCGCTAGTTTTCTCGGTTAATTGTTTGAAGAGTCATTCAAATGCTTTATTACAATAAAAGATGCAATAAAATGGAAGCTGTAAAAGTTGGTACCATAAACTCTTCCGCTTGGATATCATCCGCGTAAAAAAAAGAAAGAGAATCGTAAAGGTATGGTAAAAATAAATATCATCAAAGTCTGACAATTTCCTCCTGACATGTGACAATAAACAATAACAAAAATACAACACTCGTAGGCCTAACACTGTACTCCTGTAATGATAACGTAGAAGGAGGAAATGTGAGCAGAAATGCGAGAATTGTGAGCTCATTGGCGTTGTAATAATAGAAGTGTGAAGGTGTTAGCATGTAATGACCCTGATGAAGTCCCCTGGGGCTGACCCAGTGAAACCAGAGGCTTACTCAAAACAAATTAAGTCTAAACCCCTCAAATAGAGTAACCGAAACACTAGCTTTACGTTAATGTTCATAGACTAGTGATAGGGCTTTGATTGTACAGTTGAATTAAAATGTCTGTAACAATAACGTTTTTCTAGATAAAAATGATAACAAAATGCGAAAGACTGTTGACAGATGTGTTTCGATTGCCGGAGACTATTCAATTTGTGGTTTCATTTTATTTCCACTGTTGCGTTACAATACCATGATAATAATAGAAATACGGATACAAATAATGTAATTCGGTGATCGTTTTAGTGATATGTAACTATCGATTTTGTAATGAAAAAGAGAACAAAAAACTTTGTATAAAGAGATGAATGCTTTTGGGTTAAATGTGATTCTTAGGGAATTGGATTTGACCTAGTTGTAACTTTACACCAATTAGAGTTAATGCACTCATTGTAAGACGTAAATTATAATAAACAATGTAATAGTGTTTAGCAAATGTACCATTGAAAATATATAATGAATATATATTTTATTGAGTTGGTAAAATCATATATTATTTACATAAAGTTTTATGAATTTTCAAGAGTCGTATCACAGTATAAACCTCATTATTCTAATTCCAGGGCATGAACTCTCTCGTTATTTTAAATTAAATCGTAATACTTAAGTTATTCTCAAATAATTGATGACACATGTTGGTGGCCTTAGGTTGATGAATCATAAAACAAAAAGACAGCTCAATCGAACAGATGATTCATAAGCAGATGAAATAAAATTCATGAGAATATAAAGAAATGTGAGTAATAATTTAGATGAAAACGAGTCGCGAATATTAAAAAAATCCTTTGCACACATCAATTTTAATCGATACAGTATTATATATTGATAAATAGCACACGTTGAAGTTAGTCGATACTTATTTGTTAATCACGCAGTGAGGGTAAAATCGTTTGGAGTTTGAGAATTATCGCTTAATTTAAGATTCAGGGCGACGTTGAGTCGCCAGGAGCATCATACGGTGGCTCAATTTAACGTTATGATCTCTGAGATACCTTATCAGATCAGCCTGTTTCTCCAGGAGTTCTGTGAGGTCTGAGCCTCTCTGTTGGTAACCAACTTCTGTACTACCTGCGTATGAGTCCTGAGTGAATGACGTCAGCCATTCCTCTCTGGTTACGTCAGGCGGAGGTTTTGTACGATTGAATCGCCTCACACGTTCTGAAAAATCAACAATTGGTCGATTGTCCTTTCATAATCAGGGGAGATTGAGGGAAGTACTCACTTATATAATTCACATACACGGGAACAATGATCATCAGTTCCAGGGTAGTCAGCAGCAGGACATAATTAACTGGTGTAAACCACTCGGAGGATCGACAATACGCCTCATAGTCAATCTTGTGGGTGTGATGGAGGAGAACAGCTAGTAGAAGGTACGCTGTGTTCCAGAGTGAAGCTATGAATAGGGGAGTCCGAATGTGCTGGTAGGTGGACTGATAAAAATCCAGGTATCCGCAAATTCGCAGATTGTGGTGTTTAGTGCGGATTATGTAGTCGGTGATCATTATCATCAGCCAGTAGGAGCAGTGAAGGTACAGGAATATGAAATACGTCTCGCATTTGTTGCGCTCCTCTGGCCACAGTGATACGAAAACTATTCCAGTTATCTCCAGGACAGCCTGAATATACCCATGATAAATTATGGATATAAATAAATATATATATTCGTACCAATACATTCATATCTCTTCATTTCAAATCATTTATTAAATAAACTTTCAATTATTTTTTTAATATGTATTTTACATAATGTATATAAAATGTTTCTTCATTTTATATATTATTAATTTATTAATCAAATAAATAATGAAGTAATTGAAATTTTCTTTAATAAGTTCAAATTGAATCAATTGGTAAATTAATTCATTATTAGTTTGATAAGTAAATCCATAATATTGAAAAATATTGACTCTTCCTAAATATTCTACATAACCTCAACGAAAAATCATCGATTAACGTTTGCCACTGTCTAAGAATCAAGGATTTATACTAATTAATTGGTCAATTGAAGAATATCATTACCCCAAACAACAAAGGGACAGCAGCAAAAAAGGTTGTATCCAACTTCTGGAAATTCTCTTGGTCCTCAGAGGACAGGACAGGTTGAAGATATTCCTCACTCATGCTTGGAGTATCGAAAAACACAATGCCTTTAACAAAAAATCGATGATAATCATTCCCAACAATCCAACTGCGCGATAACGCACTTTTTCACTTGTCAAAGCGGATGATGATTATGACATCCATCGAAATCATCGAAATGCACGGACGGTGATATTCATCTCGAGGTTATGTTTATGTCGATCGTTGTGAACTGTCTGTAATCGATTTGTAACATTTGTAATTTTGTACTCAGCTACTCATCCTATAATTGCACAATTACAGAGGCTGATCAAAACTCATCATTTCGGATTGATCACGCCGTCGATTGATGATCGGACTCTCGCCATTCGTTTGCAATGATTACACATTTTTTTTCATTATCAATGCGGATATTTTTATTGTTTTCTCAAATAACTGAAGAAGTGGTAATTATTAAAATGAATTCAATTTTTTTCTCACACAAAATATTTCTTACGAGGCAAGAAGTTTTCATTTTATTTTATTTTATTTTTTTATGAACACAATCATAAAAATGAAAATTCTTCACGCACAAATCTGGAGCTTTTGCTGTAAATCGAAATCAAATCGGATGAAATCGAGTGCAAGTACATGTATTTCCTTAGTTTTTTTTTTCATTACTGATAAACGAAAATTTTTCAAGTATATAATAGAGAACGCTTGCGCGTATATCAAACACGTGGATATGAGCTTTTAATCTGGAACACTAGAGCTGGAGCTTTTAGTATCGCATGTGTCAGACTTGTGTGAACATTACTTGATTAAATAATTTCTCCCTTGAATAATTTTATATAAAATTAAAAGGGCGAACGTCAAGTCTTCATTCTCAATAAAGAAATTCCATTGTCCATCGATAGCATAAAAAATCCAAATATTAAATAAAAAACATATTAAAAAATAAATTAAAGAATTGTTTACGATAAATCGGTAGTGAGGTGGCTGGAGGTAATTAATTACAACAAAAAATTTCTTTTTTACTGCGTAATTATTTCCGTAATGAGTAGCTTTGAGCGAAAATGAGGGAATAATACATTATGTGATTTTCGCGGTGAAGATTTTCTCACAGGTGTGAGAGGCGAATTTTTTAATCACACAGTGCGGAATTTTACATTACGACGTGCGTAATTCGGCATTTACCGCACAGAGTGATGTAAAGTTAAATATTCTAGGAATGTTTTTTTTTTAAAGGATCTGAAGATTTAATATCAGAAGAAAATATCAAGAGATCTTTCCTCTAGGAAATTTAACCGGTTGATGATTTTAGCTTGAATTAATCGAGATAAAATCATTAGAAATTATTAGAACTAATTAGAAAAATCTGCGGAAAATGGCGTCGAAGGAGGATTCGGCGGCAGAAACCGGTCAGGCACCGGCGAAGGATGACATTTATGACAATCGCCCGGTTGCAAAAAAAATAATCCGGATAATAACAGTAATGGCGTACTTGGTGTCAGTGAGTTTCGTCGCAATTGTCCTGAGTGGTTATTACATATTTCTGTGGCATCCACCCCCTGGGGGATCGTTAAGCCTGCGGGACCCCCACAGCGAGTATTTGATGGAGAACTCTCCCTCTAACAACAGAAGTATCAGTGAAATCATCGAGCGAATGAATTTATTCCGGAAAAATACTGCACGTCGTCGAGGACTCAACAGGACGTCATCCCATCACGACCGATTGAATATCGATAATTCAACGAAAATTAACTTCAATCATACATGGGAATATCCTGACACATCGCCGGGTGTTTATGACTCTGTCACTCATCAATTGATTACGATTCCGTCATTAATCGAGACGAAGATACCGGAGGGTTCTCATGCCCTCGAGACATCCGATTCTTCGACGTCCGAAGGTAAACAATTCATTATCTTTTTCTATCGCGAAAAATTATATTGTTGCAGAAAAAATCGCGAAGTAAAATATAAATGTTTGTCTGCTCCTCCACGCGATTTTTCGCAGATTCAAAAGAAGAATTAGAAAATAGAGAATTTTCGTCTGATTTTTTTTATAACAAATGGGTTGGGAAATTGAGTTAATTTGTCGGTACAAAGTATATAGAAAGCCTTAGAAGTAGATAACATGGATTGGTACTGGTAGAATTATCCATGTACTTGAGTTAATATCTGTAACAGGGTCGACAGGTTGTGCAGGGCTTCCCCTTATGTAATTCACCCTCAGGGTCAACTTTTTGCTATTTTTCTGGTTCTCTAGTTCAATTGCCGCGAGCCATTAGGCGATGCGAAGGAATGTGCTACATATATCTTTCCGTTGGGGTGTAAATATTTATGCGAGGTGTAAATACACTTCATATTGTTCTTGAAACCGGAATTTATCGGTTCGAGATGAACTAATCGGTATGAATGAATACTAAAACAAAAATTCATTGGAATTCAACTTTTCTTTCTCAATTGATTTATTATTATTTATCATTAACACTATTTTTTCTTTTTCTGAATTCATTAATTTCACAAATTAATTTGACGTAATTATATCTATGATATTTTGGATGAAATTTTTATTCCTCTTGTAAGAATGTAGGAGACACAATATTTTACGATTATTTAATTATTTGACTCGATCTTCCATTTATTGTTAACAATTAAACTTTGGTTAAAAACTCGATATAATATAAGCTGGGTTGGTTGTGGTATATTTAATGTTGCTTGCTCGAGAGTTCGTCTCCAAGTGTTCTCGGTCATCAATTCGTCCAGGGTGTCAGGTCTACCCATTAGACAAGGCCCTTTGTCTATGGGGTTGGTCCACGTGTTGGGCTGTTTCGTAATGTTTCCATTATTCCCTCTAATCAGTCACAACGGTTCTCTTGTTCGTTTTAACGTCGAAAATATTTCCAACAAGAAGTAAAATTCTAAAGGGGTTTGAGCGTATATTTCAAAACACTCCACCTCAGTGAAATATCCTCTTCTATAATTTGTATAATTAATATTATTAATTTATACTGGTGAAAGTAACGTAGTGTTGGTTAACAATATATAAAGTGTAAATAAACGCAAACAGAAATATATATCTCAGTTAATATTGGTTGAAGTAGCTGGATGTGCTCTCGCCCGAATTGCTAGGTGAACTGCCCTCATGTCCACTTTCTAGTGGAGAAAAACTCCAACGCATCATTCGTCATTCGGCATTTGTTTATTGTAAACAATAGCAGGCAAACGTCGCCAAGGTCCAGAATTGTTTCTCGGAAGATTTATACTAAGGCGCTGGTGGTCTCCACACAGTACGGTCTTTGTTCCTAGTCCAATGAGTCTTCCAGAATTTTTCCCCATACTCTTTTCCATTTTTCTATATTAAATTTATTCATTAAGATCAGAAATTCATGGAATTCATTCAAAAGGACGGGATAATGAAAAATTTTCAATTTGTTTAACTCTGCAGCGAAAAGACAGAGAATAGGTCAAGTTTTGGAGGAATATCTCTGAATCCAAAGGAGATAACGCAATTTTCGATAGAACCTTTTTTCTAGCTCTCTGCTTATCCTATAAAAGAGATCTTATGAAAATTTGAGCTATGTCTATTAGATTCTGAGATATTTCCCAAAAACTTATCTTTCAGTGAAACCTATTCTGTGGGTTTTCGTTACTGAATTGAAAGAGAATACTTAGAAGGAGGTCTGGAATATTCCATAGCCTGTAGAGAATAAAAACTACTCTCTAAAAATAATATTATTGGAATATGGGTGTAAGCGAACAAATAAAACCGAAGACACAGTGAAATACTTTATCGAATATTCTTTATTAGCAGGAGGAAGGCACGTCTTAACTTGAGGACCGTTGTCCAGAGACTGAAAACTATTTAAAAGGGAAAAACTCTCTCAGGGAAAAGACTAAACCGAAAAACAATTTTATGACTCAAAGGGTCACAGTCCTTTGTTGAAATTTCAGCATATGTTTAGGATTAAATCAGTCTCGGGTTCGGAGTACAACCGATCGTAAATTAGTCTCTTAGTAGAGCTGTTTTTCCAGAAGATTAGGATGGTGTCAAGTAAATTTTGTAGGACAATGAAAGAGCTGTACTCAAATATTTCAACAAATATAATATATTTATCCTCCTCGTGAATATACTGCCGTGAAATCAACAATTAAAATACAATAAACGTTAATGTAAAGAAACTCTAATAACAAGGCTTAGTAAAAATATGACTGGAGATATTTGATGAAGCGATGTGAGCTCATTCGGGTTGAGAGGTACTGCCCGATGGGTTTTCCGTTGTTGGAATCTTAGGCCCAAGTCCTCTTTGTTTAGAACTCAGGTTAGAGTCTGCATAACCAATGTCCAAATGATTTCCAGATGAAAACCAGAGGTGTCGGGTAGAGCCAAATAAGGCCCTCATTGTCCTCAACTGTTTATTATCCATTCCTAATCGAACGCGTTTAAATTTTCCCTCACAAGCCCTTCCAACATCTCCAGCAATAATTCAGTAAACAGAGGTATGTTTACATGATCTATTACATCTAGAAGGGCGTCGTTGTTTGTTCAATTTAGTGATTCAAGACCTCTCGATCTTACATAAAGGTGTGTCTTGGGTACGTCTGAACCCCCCAAAAATTTATTAGAACCTGCAAATGTCATAAAAAATCCATTATATTTCTACATAACAAGCAGATAACAAGTAAATAAAACCAATCTGATAATAGAAATTCCCCGCGACGATTTGAAACTCTCCGAAAAAATTATGCAACCGATGGCTCTTCATAATTCCACGAATATTTTGACATTCATGTCCGCAAAACAGAAAAAGGAACTTAATCGGATGAATAAAACAATTTGAATAGCTGGTGAAAATGAAATTCAGGGCCAGACGTTATTTTTCTGATAGTTTTCTGTTGCTAGAAGCGTTGAAAGGTCTGTTTAATCCTCATATTATGCCCTGAAATGAACAAAAAAAAGTGCGAACAATTGATGAAAAAAAAAACTTGCTATCAGCCGGGAGACTGCGCAGAGAGCAGATTATTTTGAATAAAACCACGCAAACTCAACTCTATAAATAGATCAATGTCTGAAAAAGACAGGCGTGATCCATGGGTGTAACCGGTGTAACTCAGGATGAATATCAAAACCGCAGGAGTCATAAAATTCGATAAATTAGACAATTAATCGTGTTCAATAATGCAAATACCCCGAAAAATGAGTGCACAGAACGTTATGGCGAGCATAAGTCGAACCCTGGGAACTCGACACGATTCAAACGTCAAAGCTTCCAACGAAGTTAAATTCGCGGGTGAAGAGAGTAAAGACAAGCTGTACGAACCTAAACATCGGCAAAAGGCATTTCGAGTTATGACTGTTGTTGCTTACGTCATATCTGTGAGTCTGGCTGCCATCATATTGTCCTTGTATTATATGTTCATATGGGATCCCAAGGATCATGCAAGGTTTGCTGTAAGGGCTGGTGTCAAACATAATCTCACAGCCAAGGTTGAATGTCTAAATCCAACTTTATCGACTGGGGTGGAACTTGCCGCGGTCATTGGTAAAGCAAAAAAGCTCATTGCATTTTCATCAAAATTCATCAAAAATTATTCCAATTATATATTATATGTTTTATACATTCATTAATTTTTTTACTCATTGCCATTTAAACTAAATTTCTTATTATTTATTTATTCGTTATCTAGTATGAAATACAGAATCTATAAAGTTGTCACTTTCATTTGAAGTTTAGAATTAATGAATTGATTTTTTGAATTATCATTATCATTTGAAATATAATAATAATAATAATAATAATAATAATAACAATAATAATAATAATAGTAATAATAATAATAGAGAGAAACAAATATGATTTTGGTTTCAGGAATTCAAGAAAGGACAACAGCAAAACCGAACGTCACAGAATCCTTAGAAAAGGAGAAATTGGTTTATCCACCTGTTTACCTCGAGGAGAATCAGCCGATTGAGAGGCCGGAATTGGAGGCTTCTCTTAATCCTTTACCAACGATAAATCCCACGAGCGCTGAATATCAGGATATCTCCGTAGAAAACGTGGAAGAACCCTTAGGCATTGAATTCGATAGCGATAGATTGACGCGTAGGTAAATCCAGAAGGATTTAATCATTCGAATCATCAAGTCTTCGTGTCAAAATAAACGATTAGGAACAATTGACGATTTTTCGATCGAAAAATACCTTCCAGTACTTAATTACTAGTTCTTTCAATGATACTATCAGTTCAAATTTATCTAACTACCCGACAATTTTGGGAAAACATAAGTTATATTTATGTTTTGCTTTTGAAAAATAATACATTTGTTTTTATAAAAAGAGTTGTAATACCACAGAAAGAATAAATTAGAGAGTAAATTAAAATAAAGTGAACGAAAAATGGATGCAATTCAATTGAATGTTAGAATTACTATTGACTGTGAGAAATGAGCAGTGGATAAACATTATTATTTGTTAAAAAATGATTTATTTGTGATTTCTCCAACTAATCTCCAGTCATCAACATATGTACATCTTTTTCAGAGGCAATCATCTTGCCAGTCCTCTCGGTACCAACGATTCCAGCAAGTTGCATGGCATCGTATTTGCAATACAAAACCGTAACAGTCATATTGCTCTCAGTTCCAGCTTTAGGGTTCTGATTAGCTTCGTGCATAAGATTACACATTTCAGAGTAAAACCCAGGAAAATTGGGAGGAGCAAAGAAGATGATATGTCTGATGCCCTTAACCCTTATCCTCCTGAAGAAGTGAAACCTCTCAGAGTAGAGTAAAAAATTGGCATCGCTGTGAAAAAACATATCCCTAGCCCTAGCCACTTTGGCATCCCTCGTATACTCGCAGATCTGGACAAAACTCAGCTCCTCCTTCCTGAGATAATTCCTGAGCTTCACAAAATCAAAGTAAGAAGGTACAAATATCAATGTATGATTCATGATGCTGTCTTTATACTCAGGCAGAATCTTGGAGACGAAGTACTCCATTCGTGCCTCGATCGCCTGTCCATAACTGGATGCTTGGAACTTGTGAAAAACCTGTGGCAATTGCACTGCGACTTGACAGACACTCCCTGAGGTACAGGAATTTGCCACCCTGACCTTACCAGCGTAATTCAAGCACTTTTTATTGAATACTGCCTGGATTTCTGGCAGTTGAATGCTGGAGAAAATGAGGGTCTGCCTGTAGTACTTGGACCAGCCATTAACACTCCAGCTCCTAAGCCTTGAAAAATCAGTATCGTGTGGCTTTCTGGGTTGGAGATGGAGATGATCCAGGACGTGGATCAAGTGATCCCAGTTCTGCATGAAGAATAATTCTGTCTGGTCCATTATCAAGAGTTCAATCGACGCCAGAAAGTCGTAATCTCTTTCCTCCTCGCCCTCAGCTCCCACAATCATCCTCATCCCCAGGACAGAAGAGATTATAATGTCTGAGGAGTAAAAATCCGAGTACAACTTCAACGTCTTCTTGGTCACTGCTATTCCAATCTTGAATGTGTCATCAGTGTTTCCCCTGAACGTCTGCTCGTAGTCCTCAGGCTTTGGGTTCTTCTTGGGCATTACTATCTCGCCTCCACCAAAATCCTCGAGGAATCTCTTTTTGTTTGCGACGGATCCCCCTTTTTCTTCTCCAATTAAAATGGAAATCAACAACTCAACGATCTCCAAACAGGATCTCCTGAAGGGAACTATTATCAGGATCTTAGGACGTACTAGTCCCTGATCTCGATATTCATCTGGCACTTCTCCCATCGATGATTTTGAGGATTTTGAGAGCTTCGCGTTGTGGTGCAGAATCTTGGTCCGTGTCTTCAGCAAGTGGTTGACTGCGTGAAGACAGTAGACGAATTTGATTTCATTTTCGTTTGAGAAAGTCCTCTCAGTGTAGAGCAAGTCCTGATAATTATTTATTATCGAGAGCAACTCTTTCTGGAGTGGAGTTAGGGGAGTAGGATTCGTCTGCAGATGATCTTTTATGTTGGGAAAGTTAGCTCTCGTAAGATTTCCATGGATTTGAGATTTTATGTACAGTTTGTCCCAGTCGACTTTGGAGATTATCGAAGGAATGATTCCAGGTTTCGCTATGTTTTTAGATTCCAGGGTTTTTGCTGATGTTGGGGTTGGTGGGGGATCTGAAATCTTTGGGATCTGATAAATTAGCTTTCCCAAGGTGGGCCATGTCAAGATTTGAGACTCGACAGGATTCTGAGAAGACAGGAGCTCATACAATTCATCCGGTAAATCGTGATTCAGGTGGAGGGCAAAAGGATCTTTTATCATTCCTTGATCCTCACGGGACGTTTCATCGTCCTCTTCGTCCTCTTCTTTCACCTCTATTTCGATCATCTCTCTGTCAGCCATTGCTTCCTCATTTTCTTCTTCACTCTTGCCTTCATTTCCATCTTCCCTCTCTTCATCGATTTTTCCCTCTTCTGTTTCCTCCGCTGACAGATCATCCCTTTCGGAATTTAAGTCTTCTTTGTCGCTAGTTTCCTCCTCATCTTCAGACTCAGACTCAATAGCTATTTTATTTTTCTTCTGGGAACTGTTTGCAAACGATGAGAGGAGAGTCTTCATGGGGTTCTCTTCTTCGGAGGAAGATTCAGACTCATATCTACGCTTTTTCGCCTCTTGTTCTTGTAGAATTTTTCGTCTGTTTTCTATCTCCGCATTTTTTACGTCACGATCTTTTACGTACGAAGCCTCTCGCAGATTGAATTTTCCCTTTTTCTGTTTTGGTTTTGGCTTCTGGAATTTTGAATTGCGACGATCTCGTTTGCCACCACGAACCGGTCGTTTACCTCTTGCCATTTTTTCATCACCGATCTGAAATAAATAATTATTAATAATTATTAATAATAATAAGTCATAATTATTCCAAAGAAGTAAAACATATTTAAGAGATGACACTGTAATAATAATTATGATAATACCCACGTGCTCTTGTTGTCACACCACAGAAATTATTTATTAATTCAATAGCAAGAGGAGCAGATGAGTTATAAATGTTAGGACACTTTTAGACACACGAGGGGTTCTATCCGCCAATAGACTTTGAATAATTATTCATCTTTTAAATCACGAATTAAGGCCAATTACCGATAATTTGATGTAGGCAATTGCACGGTAATGAGAGGTTATGTAGGGAATGTTGACAGCGCCAATATATTTTAACTATTCTTTCCAACCATTTTTATAAACCAGTATAAACATCATATAACGTCACCCAATATTTTTAAATCTTTCTTTGAAATTATTTTTAACTGATAAGTTAAGAGTAAATCAATCACGTGTTATGGAAGGGTTAAAAGTATTTTTCGAAAACAATTTCCTTGAGTTATGAAAATAGTCAAAATATGGATCTAGATTTTTGAAAATTCATCTAATTCCAATTTTAATTCATGCAACAATTAATTGCAGGAGAAAATATTAATAATCGATAAAAATTCAAAGAGACGAAATTATTTCCCCGAATTATTTTAAGCATTAAAAATAATATAAGTTACTTAAAGAAACTGAACAAATAAATTCTATTAGGAAAAATTCCTCAGTAAAATTCTGTACATCATCTTGGCAAATATGAAATGATAATTATTCACCGTATATTGAACTCAACGTTCCTTTATCTCGTTAATTTTTTCCTCTTCACAAGATAAGTGCACTGACGTTAATTCTGCGTAATTCTAATTTAATGTGAAAAACGAGGAAGAAAAATGCAAATCGAAAGATTTCTGCTGCTGAGGATTAGCATGAAATGCAATAAACTGACTGATTATCCGTAATTTCTGGAATTCGATTCACAGGAAGGGAATATTACATATGCTCAATTGGAATAACTTGTTACGAGAAATAAAGCCTTGGGAAAATGGCATTGGGATTCTGTACAACATGGAAGTAACCAAGTGCATACCGGATGTAGGAAGGAGACAAACGAGATTAATTAACCCTTCTGTCAGCTTGTGTTCATCTACCAGCACCAGTCGCTTTATTACGACACAGTTATATTTTGTGCGTAAATCCACTCCAAAGAGATCGAATTTCGTAGTCTTCCATCGGAAATTCAAAAACTCAGTAAATATTCATGACTTTAATTAATATCCGGAATGAAAATATTAATGCGATAACATTTTGACTGAAAAATTATAAATATTCATTTTTCCCTGTTTCTTAGAAAATCAGAGGAGATTATAATTACCTGGGAATTCAATTACCTATACAAAAAAGTTTTGTTTTTTTATAATAAATTAATGAAATTGTGGAACTTTCGGTGACTATCAGTTTCAAACTCTCGGCAAAAATCACGCATTGATTACGAATTGATTTTCGTTAATTGCATCAAAGAAATTGAATTTTCTTTGTTCTTCGAGTCTAGAAAAAAGGGAAAAGTTTTTCTAAAACAGTACGCCCAAAAATGTATTTTTGTTTACATTAATGATTTATCCCATTTCATTCCCTAATTATTCACCGTAACGATAATTTATTTCCTCAAGCTCAAAAATGTATTTTTAGACAATTTAATTGAATTTCTCCTATTTTTTTTATCGTTTTGCTCTGAGTGTTCCATTCGAAATAATCAAAATCGAAAAATTAACAATTTTCTCTAGCAAAATCTGTGATGCGCGCGCATGGCACCCCCACCAGATGCCAGCACATCCGACTTTCCAACACAATTGCAAAGAAAAAAAAAATGAAGAAAAAGCCATCCGTGTGTTGCATCCTCTCGTATAATATATCTCTCAGGGGGAGCCGAGGGCCGAGGGCGCTTCAACGTTAAACCGTGAAACAAAACGTCGTTAAAATTTCAGATTCAGTTCATCTCCCCAATAGCGTGTGTCCACCCGAGCAGAGTCCCCAGGACACCAGCAAGATCTTATCGAGTTTTTTTTAAAATCCCAAGGAATAGCCAATTGACACAAAGCTAGTTCTCCAAGAAATGTGGTGATGCGGTGACGATGGGTGCAACGAGTACCCCCCTGAGTAATTGAAATTAATTGAGGATCAGACAATCTTCGGAGGACGGTAGAAATTTTTCACTCCCTCAAACTGTTCTGCCTGACACAGCCCCAGGTGAAACAGTTTTTCGTGTCTGATGAGAAACTCCATTGAATATTTGGTGGTAAGATGGCTGTGCAGTTGGACGGCGGGGGGAAAGAGGACTTGAAAACACAATTTGTAACCCGCGAGGGTACATACAGACTCATGACACTTTCTGAATACTCAAGGCCAAATAGAGTTGGTAACACGGATACAAGGGGTAGTGCATCAGTCAGAGTGTCATTTGTTACATTACCAGATTCAGCCGATCCCAATGGTACACTGGGTCTTGGTGATCGAATGTGTTTCAATTTTGGAAAAGAATTGTATGTTTATGTTTATCGTGGGATAAAAAAGGTAAGTCACTCGTCAAATATCTGACGAATTACTTCCACTATTGTATTCCATCTATTTACTTCACCAATCGACAATATATTATTTTTGACATAACCTACAAGTTCAGACTTGAGATAAAAATGACTCCATCTTTGACTGTAGAATCGTCACACCTATTTACAAAGAATAGGTGAATTGACTCGGTATTTTTCATTGAGCTGGAACTTGCCACTCTGTCGGTGATGAGTTTTATGGTTTTTAGAGGATTATTACAAATAATGGAGGAGGTGGGAGCATTCCCATGGGAAATTGATGATTTATTGTATGATTGTTAGCCGGTGGACCTGAATAAACCGGTGGACAAGAAGCTGTACAAGGGGACGAATCCAACGTGTCACAATTTTAATCAGACCACAGCAACTGCTGAGATAGCACCACTCCTCGTTGGCTTTTCAACTGGTCAGATACAATTGGTCGATCCTATCAAGAAGCAGTTGAATAAATTGTACAATGAAGAGGTAGGACAATGGAACTAGAGATGCTAGAGATATACGCCAGTTCGTTTTCCATTTTTCCAAAACTTCTTCTATTATTGATGATATCTTATACAAACTCTTACACTTTTTAGACATCAATGAGGAATTTTAAATTACTAATTATCTTTCCGCTGCTGAATTCATTCAGATACATTTTTTAAATCTTAATTTCTTCATTAATTCATCCAATTTATTTGTATAAGAAAAATATGATGATGTATAATCTCCGATTGTTCCAGAGGCTGATAGATAAGACAAAAGTGACGTGCATAAAGTGGGTGCCAGGCTCGAGAAATCTCTTCCTGGTGTCCCACAGTTCTGGTCAGCTGTACCTCTACAACTTCGAGTTGCCCTGTGGTACAATGCCCCCTCACTACCAACCCTTCAAATCGGGAGATGGTTTTGCAATTCACACGTGTAAAACAAAGTCGACGAGAAATCCCCTGTACAGATGGGTAATTGGTGTTGAGGGCTGCTGCATCAACGAATTCGCCTTCAGTCCGTGTGGGGCAAACCTAGCTGTCGTCTCCCAGGATGGATTCCTCCGAGTATTTCATTACGACACAATGGAGTTGGTGGGTTCAGCGAGGAGCTACTTCGGTGGTTTTTTGTGTGTCTGTTGGTCACCAGACGGTCGTTACGTAGTGGTGGGAGGTGAAGACGATCTGGTGACAATCTGGAGCTTCAACGAGAAACGAGTTGTAGCGAGGGGCCAGGGGCACCACAGTTGGGTCAGTGTTGTGGCATTCGATCCCTTCACCACGTCTTACGGCGAGCCTGATCCCGATTTTAGTGGGTCTGATGACGAGGCCATAACTCACATCAATCACACCAATCACTATCACGAGAAGAGCAAGAGGACGTCGACAGCCTCGCAGGGTTTGAATTCCAACAGAAACTCTTGTGGCTCTGAGCTGAGAGTACCTGGAGGCACTTGTTACAGATTAGGAAGTGTATCTGAGGACACACAATTATGCCTGTGGGACATCACTGAAGATGTTCTCAGGCAGCCAGTTTGTGCCAAGCAGAGGGCCTCCACTGCTGGATCTGGAAGCTTTACATCATCAGGGAATTTCAACAGTGGCAATGGCTCTACGTCAAATCACATCAATAGCAAACACAATAACATGAACAACATCTCCAAGGACGAGAGAAATGACACAACAGCTAGTGTTGCTGTGTCAACCGTTAATTCATTAACACAGAGATTTGCTGGTCTTGGTTTTGGTGATAGAAAGGGTGATAATCATAAGAGAAACTTTAGCTTACCATTGAAAAGTACAAGTACGAGTAATAGTAATGTACAAGTGCAAAATAGTGGTGAAAAATCAACGACTAATGGAAGTAATATGAGTAGTGTCAGTGGTGGTTACGGTGGTAAAAAAGTTAGTTCTGTGATGGATGATCCAATGAGATTAATTGGTACAGCTTGGTGTCCAAGATTTGATGAGTGTCCTGTACTTGAGCCACTTGTTTGCAAAAAATTGGCACAGGAGAGACTGACTGAATTAGTTTTTAGGGAGGATTGCTTCGTTACTGCTTGTCAAGATGGATATGTTTATACTTGGGCAAGACCTGGGCACATGGTAGGTCCTCTTACTATAAGCAGCACACTGCACAGGCCACATCACCATAGTAACGTACACACTAATATCAATTCTATGCGGCTTAATGATCTCTGATGGACAATTTATCCAGGGCTTTCTCCACCGGTTATTCAGTCTTTCCAACGATAACTTCATTTTTTTTTTATTGTCTTTCTGTTATCCTCCAATATTTCGGGCAAAAACAATTGCTAGGGGATTATTCAAACTCAAAATGCAATAGATACAAAATTGCAAGTAAATGATTCATCTCTAGGAAAATGTCGACAGTCTTTGAAGTTTTTTCTACTAACTATTTTTACAGAATGCTTTTCATTAATATTGAAGAATAAGGGAATTTTCATTGGGGGAAAGTAATTCATGTACTATTCATTTGCTGATTAATTATTGCAGTTATGTCTTAATGTGGACGTAAATTTCTGTGGGAAAAGGGTTAGAAAAAAAGGCAAATGATGAATATTCGAAGCGATAAAAATGACAAAAAAAACTAGATAACGTTGGGGAGATAATTCAGCCGGGCCTTAATGACTTTAATTGAAGGAGGGTGTGTACTCGAGGTATAGCTGAGACTTCGGCTCGTTTTTACTTTGCACTTGTTTTTTAAGTGGGAATTATTTTACTGAGCAGCGAGATATCTATAACAAACTGTGTATTGAATTTTATTCAATTGTCCGAGGTTTTCTTTGGATTTGAAGTGAATTTTTGAATTTGGCGAATATTTGTAATAATAATTTTTATGCACGAGGTAATTTGATCGTGAGCTGGCAATTTATCGTGATTAGTTTTTTCTCGAGAAGCTGTTCTTTGTTGAGATAGAGGTTGAGGAGCCAGGATGGAGACTTGAATTGGTTTTTTTTTCTAAAGTGAAATTTCATGGCCCGAAAAAAAGACTTGTTACTTCCAACTTAAAACGATAATTAACGAGATAAATTGATGCAAAAATTTAATTGATCAGTTTATTTATAATAATAGAATAACCAGAGAAGTCTTTCAAGTTTCCATTTGCTCACCTCTCCCTAATACAGTGTTTAAAAATGTCTGGATAATCTGGTGAGAATTTATTTACACATTTCCCACTGAAACGATTTCCGAGGTAATTGTACACCTCTAGAATCGATTCTTCCGTTTATATTTTACCACTTCACTGAATTATCCATTATTTGAAGGTTTTCCTTATTTTTCATGTTAAAAGTATTAGATAGACTTCTAGGTATTTATCCAAAGTGCGATATTGCGTTGGAGAGACACTGCAAGTTTCTTCGTCTCAATTATTTTTAATTAATATATATTTTTCTGAGAGAAATTCATTAATTAGTGATGTACGTGGTCGTGTGCCATTTCTAGGAGACAAGGGGCGGGGGCATTAGATGTTCAATCATGCTCATTTATCCTGGGCTCATGACCCATCACTTTAAGAGTACATCTGCATTAAATGCGCTATTTTGTTCTTTTAGTTGAATGACTAGGAGATTTACATCTGATTAGCATTTTAGTTTTCTTTCCCCACCCTTTATTCTCCTTATTCGACTTATCAACAGGGCAGGCCCCTCTAAATGAAGAGAAGGAAATGATCCAGACATTTTCAAAATCCCAAACTCTTGCACAGAGTATTTAGTTTATAGAGATTAGAAGAAATGTAGTGGGAATGCTAGGAAATTTGTTCAATACTATTAATTATAATACATCCTCCGCCCCCATTTATCATCCATCAATTTGTGACATTTAATTCTTTTTGTTAAAATGAATTTGCATTGTTGTAAAAAATTAATAAATCGTGAAAACCAAAAGAAGAAGTTGAGAAGAATACTCAGATAGTTTTTTTTTATGTATTATAAGTTGAATGAGTCCAGTTGCTTGCTTCCCTGCTTGAAATACTTATTTTGTTGAGTGAATGCGTTACGAGAGCATCAGTCCCATTTTTTTTATAAAAATAAACTAAATTAATTAAATAACGAAGTGTTAAAATGAAAAAGTCGAATTGAATATTTTTATTAGCTTTTGAAATCTTCATTTATCTCGAAAAATATAGACTTATGGTGGGACGTTAGAGGACTTTTTTGTAGTGGATTAAATTTTCAAACAAAAAGGACTCCTGATATTTCCTCCTAAAATCAGTACATTTTGAGATCAATTGATGTTTAACGCAACAGTAAAAATTGAATTATGCCAGAGAATGAATCAGTAAAATTCTCGTTTTTATAATAAAATAATAGTTTTGTCAATTGAATGAAATTTCGAATCTGTTATCTTTCCGCTTGAATTTATCTCTGCACTCGGAAAAAATTATTTTTGCCAAATAACTATTTATTCATACACTCTCATGAATATTTGTGGAAATGCCGGCAAAAAAAATGTTTTTCCCAGTGAGAGATTTATTTCGATAGTCAAATCTCTCGTCAATGATTTATTTATTAATGAATGAGTCGTGTGCTATGGCTTTGCGGGATAACGTGGATGGCCGCTACTCCCATATTTATCGCATGGTACGTATAAATTATTATTTCCTTCCTTTGCCGTTTATAATTTAGTTTGACAAACACATTAGCTTGAAATCGTTTGCACATTAGCTTGAAACCAACGAGGTGTAATATTTTCTTGTGGATATTAATTCCCCTGTGAAATCCAATGGATGAAAATGAGTCAGTCAGTGAGTTTGTTGATGAAACGGGGTGAATTTTTTGAGGTATAGAAGTGATAAATATATTTTTTGCTGCAGCCAGGACAACAAGTCCTGACAGTTCCACACATTGTCAGCCCTGGTGAAAGTGGTGGGACAATAGTATAGCCACAGCCTGAATCACCGATAAACACATCAACCATTGATGACAGAAATGGTGATAATTCACACACATCATCAGGAGCTACAGGAGTTCAATTTGCACCACCAACAACTCATCGTCATCTTTATTACGTATGGCCGAGCGAGAACTACTCGAGTCCAGTTTAAAAATTTCACTGATTTCAACAGCAACAGATGAATATTTTTTTCCATCGAGTCAATGCGTCCAACCAGAGAGTAATTCATCGAATGATCAACATATAGTTTAAACCATTTTCACATGCTTTTGTACAATTTTTTAAGTAAAACGAAACAAACGAGAAATTATTACAATGTTGAGTGGCTATTATAAATATTGAACTGAATCAATAGATTTTAAAGAGCAAGGAGAGAATTCGAAATGTGAATCGTTGTATGCCTGAAGTGTAATGGTTATCATTCCATCATTTGCTTGATAGTTAGATATTAGTGATTGCAAGAAAATGAAAAACGTCAATTTATAGGAGAAATTATGAGTCTTTTCCTAAAAGGTTTTGCAACGCTATCCCTCACCCATAGAGATCGATTGATTATCAAAATAACTGTCTGTTAATGAAATGGAATATTAATTTGTTGATACGGCGCAGCTCAATGAATCTGTTAGCACAATTTTCACAAGAGATTGATAAAAAGGGAAATCGCCACTCTTAAATTGCCTTAGTAAGATCGTAAGTAAAGAAGAAAAGAATTTTAAGATTTATGTAACGACCAAGTTCTTCATTTTCTCACGTTTATGATTATAGGAGCAGTTGAGTATTTTTTAGCTTAAAAATGGTCGACGTTGAAATTTGTGAGAGAATCGACGGGTGGAAATCATGAGGACATGATAATTATTGGGAAATTACATTTTTGTCAATTTTTTGTAATCTCTGGTTTGAAGTTTATCATGCTAGTGTGAAAATATTTCCAGAATTGGTTTTTAAATGGTATATCAGAGAGCACTTGAATGGTCATAAGAAAATAATGATGAAAATTAGGAAAAACTGTTGAATGTTGGCAGATGAAGATATTAAATCCAAGAGATTTCCCAAATTTATAGAAAAGGCATCTGCAACATTAAACAGTTCATTTTGATTCTGTATTCTTTCACTTTTTCATTATTATTTTTTTAAAACCACTGAAGCGGTTTTCGCAACAACATTTGCAACCTAAATCTTAAACTATTTTACACTAACGAGATAAAATTCAAAGCAAAGATTACGCTCGATTGACACATTTAATTTAAGAGACTCCCGAAAATGTAATTTTCATGGAAAATCACTGAGACGTCCTCGACTCGCTTTATTGAAATTTATAATGAGTATGCCATGGGCATATGACCAGTTGAAGGAAAATAAACGAAGTGAGGAGTAGTTTCTGCACCTGAGGGCTATGAGATTTTTCTTTCAGTTTTGGGAGACTGAGTAATTGAGGGAGTGCATGGAAATAAATCTAAAAAAATAAAAATAATTCTTAGGGTATTCTTCGATAATCCTATGGTTCTCAGGTGTAATTAATGTATTATAATGGGCAATGGGGCGAATATGGCAAAGTATATAAATGAATTAAAGAAAAAATTAGGTACTTATAAAATATCCTAAGGATAGACAGTATTTCAAATAAGATATTCCACAAGGCGATACTTCATATACATTTATTTATAAATAAATTACCAAAAAATTGATAAAACCAGATGTTAGATCGATGATGAAGTTATAAACTTTTGAGTAGACTAGTGAACTGATTGTACGATTTTATCGAGGGCATTTTCTATTAAAATTAACAGAAGGAAAAAACAGAAAAAAAAAATAAATTAATGCCAAAGTGTACGAAAAGCTGATTAATTTTCGTTTTCCAATTTACGCGGGTAAATTGCGTTTCCATAATTAACAGAAGCATGACAAAGAGAGCTAGTACAAATTATCATATTTTTTCATATACCTGTTGCCATGTAGTTGAGATTATTTACATATTTAGTTGAACTTTACATAGTTAATCATTATATTGAATTAGTAGTAGGCCATTATTATTCACTGTAATTGAATAATTTGTTTTGTTTTTTTTTTTTTACTTTCGTACTCGAGGTTTCGTCTAAAAGACACTTCTCAGCTCACCCCCCCTCCAACTCTGTTCGTAAGAGTGAATTCTTTGTAATTGTAAATGGATGAAAAAAAAGCAAAACATTTCATTGTTAATTGGGTTTCTTCATTTTCCTGGCAAAATCCAATATTCCAGTGATTTTTTGATTAAATATTTCCCATAGACTTCTCAAGGTTTCTGAAATAAAATAAATTGTCGTTTAGAAAATACCTCAGCCGAAAAATAGGCTCATCAAATCGATAAAAAAGTATAACATATTAAATGGCAAATTTTTGAGGAATACTTTGAGGCGGGAGATTCATAATTCATACGTTTCCGCGGGTTCTGTTCAAGTTGAGATACTAGGTTATACACGCAATCAAAATAAAAGACACCGACATATCGAGGAGAAGCAGAATCTTCGACTGTTTCTGTCAGTCTGACATAATGAAAAATTCTTCGTTACCTGAATATTGAATAAAATTTGAAGAAAAAATTTGAGAAATTTATGGTGCCCTCTGAGAAAGGAGAGAACTAAAAATCGGAAGAAATGGAGGGAAAACAACATGACAGCAATAAAAAACGAAAGGTAACAGCAATTATCCTCCTAGGAAATTTGATTCTTATCAATTATTTACCATTTGGATAGCCAAGAGTATCCAGTGGAGCTCCCGCAGAAAAACGAAAACGAGTGGAAAATAAAGAAAATTCTACACCGAACAGTTCCCAGAACACGAAAGAGACTATTTCCACCGATAGTCAAAATACCTCAGCATCGAATAGAGAAAGTCATTCAAGTATAGACGCAAATAATAGAGAAACTAACAGTAAAAAGGACGTAAATAATTCACAACAGTCTGCGCATTCCTCAAATGATTCTCTTAATCAGCACACGAGGTAATAAAATAAATAACATATAAAAACTTTACTTTTCTGAAGAAATAAAGACTTTCCGCTTTAAATTTAAACTTATTGCTTTAGCATACAAGCTATCAATGACGAGAATTCACAGAGAACGAGTTCAACTGAAGAGCCAAGTCCCCCAAAAAACAGTCAGGACACGGAGCCGTCGCCAACTGGAACTCAATCCGTGGAAGACGTGGTCTGCACGAAAATCTCTCACACGGAAAAAATTCCGGAGACTCCCCCAAAAGAGGAGAACGGAAAGAGGATAAAGTTCAGGGATCAGAAGGAATTGAAGAAGAGAAAGACTGAGGAATCGACAGATCAGGACGATCCCCAGACGTCTGGGGAGGCCTCTCAGAAGGCCCGAAGGAGACGAAGATGTATTTACGGCAGCAAATGTTACAGGTACTGTCAAGGGAAAATTTATTTATCAAAGAATGAAATCATTCGAGTAACAATTCATCTCCCTAGACGAAGTTCCGATCATCTAGCCGAGTTCAGTCATCCTGCAGACGACGATTATGAGATGAAGAACGAGCGTCCAGAGTGCAAATTTGGTTCTAAATGCTACAGGAGAAACGCCGAGCACTGGAAACAATTCAGCCACCCAAAAACACAGAAAAGACGTTCGACAACCGCCAGATCCCAGCGTTCAGATGACTACTCCGATGCTTCCTCGGAGGAAGAATCCGTCGACGAGTCCGAATTCGATCCTTCGGGACTCGATGAGAGTACAGATGAGGAGCAGGAATATGAAAGCGATTTTTAAATCTGATAGAAAGAGCTTCGTATTGTAAAAATCGTACCTGGTATACACACATTTACAAAACATGAATGATTTTTAGACAATAATTACTCGTAGCTTTTCCCCATTTACCCATTTATCTTCCTTAGAATCCTTGATATCCCTCATCATCTTCTGTTGGATACTTTCCAGCAGCACTGATGGCCACTTCTGCCAACATGTGCTTAGGAATCTCTGAGCCCCTGACTCTAATCATGTAACATACGTTCTCCATTTTCCATAAACTCTGTTTTAACGTGTAGACTTTTTGGTTGATCTCCTTGCCAGCGATTCCATAGCACACTAGAAATCCCTTGTACATCTCCCTGACGACGTTGCAGGTCTGAAAACAGCTGGCAATATCCCCAGAGGCTAAATTATTGATGCATTTTCTCATTAACTCCCCAGTGAGGTCAGCAATTCCAAGAATGTACTCCGTTGGGGGCAGAAGCGTTCTCACAGTTCTGACTGGATCTTTTGGAGTTGACTCCCCTGTCTCTGGGATTCTGTACTGGAATGTTTGGTCGAATGTCTCCCAGTGAGGGAGGGAATTGTCTGAGAGGTAGTGGTAAAATGTCACAGCCTCGATGAACTCCTGCAGTCCTCCTCGATATGCCCTCAAAAATTGGTAAGGGTCTTGGCCCTCGAGCTCACAGGCTATTCCCTTGAATAATGAATTCCTCAAGGTCGATATTCGACTCTTTGCCTCGGTGAGGATGGACTCTCGTTTCGAGTCCTTGTCAATCGTATGCAAAAGGAAGATTATTCGCTTGCTTTCGATGGTGATGTCTCGGTTGATCTTTACGATTCTCTCGTAACGATCATGTTTGGAGTCCAATTCCAAGGAATATCCTCGAAATTGCTGGATCACTGGGTTGGCCTCGTCGATGCTCTCTAGAACTTCACGACCTTTATCTCCGACATTTATCTTCTGCTTGGTCGAGTGATGGTGGTGACGATTTCGATGAGCTCCACTCGGATCTATTAAGTATTCCACGAAATTACGCAAATCCGATTAAATAAATTAATCAATTAATGAAATATTCTGTATATTTTCTAGGGTTTATTGAACACTTCAGACTATTATTCTAGACGAAATATCTTGGAGAATAAATTAATAGAATAATAGAATAATAAATCATATGTGTTTACAATTATAATAATATATATAATATAAATGAGAAAGTTCCTCACTTCGTGCTTCAGACATTCTACGAACTCCTTGAATCCCTGATGATTATTGAATTCGATGTTTTTTCTATTGTTGAGGTTCGATTCCGACAGTTGTTTTGACAGCAGAAGTGAGTTTTGAGGTTAAAGCAGTTAGAAGAACAACAGTGAAATGCAGACAGAGGGCGAATATCCGAGAAAAACACGCGTGTCTGCTCCGTCTTTTACGACCATTGCTTAATAATCTCTCATAAACATTTAGCCACTTGAAATAAAAAAATGACAGATAGCGAGGATGATGTTCCCCAGCTGAGTGCCTCCACCTTGGCAGCTCTTCAAGAATATTACACAGAGTTTCAGGAACGACAAGATCAACTGACCAAAATGATGACCAAGGGTCGAGTAAATCTCGAAGAAAACGACATTGATAATCTCAATCTCTCCGAAGACTGGGTATAAGATTATGAGATTCATATGATTATTATATGATTATTAAATAAAATTTTGTGATGTAACTTTTCTTCTTAATTGCTTGATAGCAATTAAGTCAATTCTGGTACGACGACGAGACAGTGGACGTCATCGTCAGAGGTGCACTCCAAGGTACAGAAGCCGATGGAAAAATAGCCCTTATATCCTGCCCCACGTTGTATAAATCACTGAAGAGACAAGCTGGGGGTAGAACAGGTAATAAAATCAATGAACATTGAAATTTACTCCAGCATATGATTATCTAAAATAAAGAAAACTGCTTTTCTAAAATTAATTATTAATTACTTTCTGATTTCAGTAACATTATTCGAGTATGACACGAGATTCTCGATGTATGGGGCAGATTTCGTTTCATACGACTACAAATCACCCTTAAATCTACCACGAGAAATGTCGAGCATGTACGATCTAGTAATAGCAGATCCTCCATTTTTATCGGAGGAATGTTTAACAAAAACTGCCGTTACCATGAAGTTTTTAACTAAGAGGAATATAGTTCTCTGTACAGGTATAATTTATTCTATTGTGTGTTTTTTCTATTATTTCTTTTCGCCGTTTCCTATTATTTTTATCATTGAATGATTACTCTAGGTGCTGTAATGGAGGAGTTGGCTGGAAGACTCCTGGATGTTCATAAATGCAGATTTGAGCCACACCACAGAAACAATTTAGCAAATGAATTTTATTGTTACTCTAATTTCGACTTCGATAAATCGGTGCAATTACATTGAGTTCAGGGGACAAAGTAGTTGACATTTTATTTTTTATTGAGGAAAAAGTATCTGAAATATCTATTTTGCTCTATTTTTACTGACTAGAGATATTTAGAGTTTTGAGTTATTGAGATGAGCGTTTTGGGCGAGTTTTATCGCATAACTGGCTGTTCCAGGGGCTGTGCAGACTCCGTAGCCCCCATGACCGTAATTATGCACCACCTGCAAGCAATTATTAACAATTATTGCTTTTACTGAAATTTTTCTTCTCTACTGAAACCGATGATTTCCAATTGAAAACCAATTTGGCAATTAACTAGGATGTGTTCCATTTGCTTATCTTAAATTAGATTCAAAATTTATTAGATAATATTTTCATTGGAACGTACAGTAGCAGATCTACGTCCATTTGAAATTTTTTCAACTTCCACTCTGACTCCTCCATCCCTGTGGGGCCTGAGGCCTACTAGACTCTCGATCAAGTGTGCATTCTTAAGTGAAGGAACCAGGGCAGTGCACCTGTCGTGAATGGCTCGAGTCTCATGAGGACATGGGGATGCTCGTGTCGAGTCGAAGTTTCTGGATCCACCCAGAGTACAAGATCCATCTACTCCAGGGATGATGTACGTGTCGAGGTCTCCGTAGAAAAAGGTCTTCAGCCATGGAGCTTTCACCTGTTAAAATAATCATCTGAAATGCTAATCCCTGAATTATTCTCTAGTAATTATGGGGGCAATTATAATTGAAATGTTTCTCTCATTGGATAAATGGAGCAAAAATAAAACCTTCAACACTTGTCCTCTTATGGGAATCATTCGCCTATCGCCACAGAGTTCTCGGGCCCCTAGCCCTGAGCAATTTATTATGACGTCATACTCATCTATTAATTCATTGATATTGTATAATTTCCGTTGGTAGAATTTCGTACTCATTGCCTCCAGTCTACAACACGTGATAATTCATTATTTTTTTATTCGAAAAATGAAATGATTCATCGTACTGTTCAATTACATTACAATTCAATACTGAGGTCTTACTGATTTTTTGCCCATGGAATGTACGACTTGCATTGTATCATAATTGTTGTGAAGTACGAGCCGTATTTCCAGTGGCCTCCAGGTAATTTCAGTTCCTCCTCGGTGACACTGCGATAATGGGGGACCAATGATTCCATCCAATGATTCTGTAGCAATAACATTCATCGAGATAATAATATTCATTAATAATTCAATGATAAAATCTTCACAGATGTGTTCGGGCTATTAGTCCACGTCCTTTCCTTTAATCCTGATATTTATTAAAGTGAAGTGGATAACAATGGATTTAGTGATATTTACAAAGAGTTTAATGAGAATTATTTGTTTTAACAATGCAAATAGAATATGTTCAGTGCAAACCTTCACCGCAGCTGGTCCTTCATTAGAGAAAATATATCCGGAGATTTGGACGACGCCAGCAAGAGCTGCCTCTCGACTTTTTCGAATTTCATCATAGAATTCATAGGAATCGCTCACCCAATTCCTTCATCCAATGAATAATAACATAAATCAATTCAAGAGGTTTAATGACATTTATATACAACGTAAGTATGGATTTGTCAAGATAATGAGAAATTGATTGTTCTCCTTTATTTGAGTAATGCAGTTGATATTAATTTGAGTTGTAGACCCTGCTAAATTATCTTTTGTTATGACTTGACTTCTGAATTATTTTTGGGCCCAAGTTACAGTACTGATAACACACCTTGTTATCTCCTCGTTTGGTCCCAAGAAAGAGTTTCCAACTCTGAAAATCCCTGCAGCCACGAAACTCACGAGATCCTCGTAATTCTCAGCATAAATACTGATATCAGAATTTCTCCATTCTCGTTTTAATTTCAGAGCAGTTGTTATTCCAACCACACCTCCACCAACAATTGCGACTCTCATTGCAATGAGTGTTGGGTAAAAGCTGATAAACGACTGATAGTAAGGTCAGTACAGAGCAAATGAGAATTTTAAATTTCGCAGCTAAGTGCATCATATACCGCGCACGATGCTCGCGCATTCCATTTTCATGTAGCGACGATGCGAGTTACGCTATTTCAATAATAAACTATTGATTGTTGATTGCAAAAACTTTTTCAAATAATAGTATACGAGCAAATCGATTATTCATTATCGTAATGCTTTCTCTTTTAATTGGCAAGGTGAAAAATAAAATTTGATGCATTTTTGCGAAGTATCTCGTCAAGTGATTGCCTCAATTATTATATTAAGGGCCGGGTGGACTATCTATCGAGCGTCATCTTTTATTTAAATTTTATCTTTTTAACCTAAAATACATAAAAATTTGGGATAAGTTTTGAGGTCACGAAAATCACTGGAGTTGGCATAAAAAAATAATGAAAAAAAAGAGGAGAAAATTTTGAAGGGCGCTAAAGAGCGATATTTATGAAAAGGGATTTTCCAGGTTTACAAAAAAATAATG
>NW_011887899.1:155201-161048 GCF_000806365.1 Fopius arisanus | reverse complement strand
TTTTAGGCTAGAAAGATAAAATTTAAACAAAAGATGACGTTCTATAGGTAGTCCACCCGGGCCTTAACTTTAATAAACAATTTTATTCAAAAATATCGGAAACTAGATAGTTTCCAAATGTTTCTAAGTGATTTCGTAATGATTAGAAAAGTAAAAATTTCTGCAAAAAGACGTTTTGTCGATTTTCTTTCAAAATAACTGATGAACAAACTATGATGCTGGGAAAGAAAAATATCAACAATTCATGAAATTCTCTGGTTGCACTCATCTTCAAGGGAAAAAAATGGCATAATTAACTGTAAGTGGAAAAGAATATTGTCATTAGGGGAAAATAAAATAGTAGAGCCGGCTTGGCCCCATAAAAGTGTAAAGTAACGGATCATACCGAAAGTGAATGTGGAGTGTAGACGTAGCGGTAGCAGAGCTGCAGACATGAGACATGGTTCACCCCGTTTACCCCACCATGGTTATCATGGTGATTTTGGTGATCATGGTGATCATGGTACTTTCCGACGTTTGACGGCGCTGTCTGCATGGTTTACACCGTCTGCACGTATATACCTGTTTTTTTTTTAAATTTTCCGTGGTGGGGGTCAGGCCGAGGATTGCCGAGAGAAAAGGAGTGGAAAGGAGTTACTGGTCACCAGTAACTGCCAACTGGTGTCAGTTTACCACCTACCAGTCGTCCACCACACGTTGTAGTAATTTTATATTGTTTGTGTCAACCTCCAAGATGATGATTTAATCCTCGAAGAATTTATTTGTACCAGTGCTATAGGAAGAGGTCACTCATCATCATGTGAATAATAATTTTGGATCTTTACAAGACTTGGCGAAATCTCTAGAACTCTGGGGATTTCAATGCTTGAAATAGGAATGAATCTGTCTCAATGATTCCTTCAATATTCCTAACTGTTGGAAGTTGAAAAAAATCATCGTTATCACCGAAATTTCATAATTATTACGATTATCCTTAAATAAATGTAAGGAAATTTGTGATGTTAAACGTTCTACAAATTGAGACGTTCGGGTCTTTGGCATTCAGCGCAGAGCAAGCTTTCACTTGATCCAGTCAACAGTGACTATAAAGAACAGTGTCAAAAAAGTGAACAAAGTACAGCACAAAAAAATGAGCACGAATAAGTCACCTGTTAGAATATTATTGAACCGTATAATAAATAATTAAACAACTTTTACTCAATTGAGTAGTTATACAGTGGGGGAGAACAATTTGAAAAACCGTTTCAAATAGACAAATGTAGTGCAATGTTCGTAGGATGGATTGTTGTTGAGACGATGGTTTGTCTTGTTCTAGGCATCCGTAAGTAGATTATATATATTTTTTTACATTTATTCTTTTGTGTTCTTCACGTCATCTTATACGAATGAAGCACTGTCGTTGCGATTTGTTCTCCTTTCAATTTGAGCTATTAAAGAAAATATATAATGGTAGAAATTGATATTTTTATCGTAGATTTCCTGCACTTTCCGAATAGTTCAAGCAACATTAATTTTCTGGAATTATAACATTAAAAGTCACGAATGGAGATATTAAATCGGAAATGGTAGTGGTTTTTCCCGGTGTTTGTATTGCTTTTTGGATTGAAATCTTTTCTATAGAATATGTTCGACCCGAATTGTCTAAGTCGTTTAATTTAATTAGTTTGGTGTGAAGAGAACGATATGAATAAATAGAGTCAACCAAATACTATAGAAAATTTTTTTTATTGAACATTTCGATAGAATTTGCCAAAAAATAATAGCAAATTCAATGGAAATCTAATCGGAATTTCAAACAAATTCGATAAATTTATCCATTAGATTTTTTCCGCTGCAAAATAAATCCTTCATATGAAAATTAGTTTTGTGTATCCCTTGACATTGACCTTGGAATAAATCTTACTGATGAGCATGCGCAAAATCTTCGGGAATCGATAGAAATTAAGGTTTACTTGCAAAGAAAAAATAAAAAAAAACTTTTTTGGTTACATATTTAATTTGTGTTCCGCTAGAAAGGCTTTAGGAAATGCAATTAGCTTTTTCGCTGATGTTCATGAAAATTTAAAACATAATCCATTGATGGTAATTAACATTTTACCGAAGAAATTCGGTAAATGACCAGTAGAAAATGTGCCACCGAGATGTCATTTTCTAGAATTTACGAGAACGAACGCGCGCTACAGCGCGCTGTAATTATAAAAATCGCGATTAAAAATTGTTAATCTAAATGAGTTCCAAATTCAAATTAGCCGTCTCAGATGACTGAACCAATGAGGAATAAGCGTGATAGAGTTTCGAGATATTGATAGTCTCGATGTTTATCCTTTTTAGGATAGGAATAAAAATTGTTAATTTAAATGAGTTCCAAATTCAAATTAGCCGCCTCAGATGACTGAACCAATGAGGAATAAGCGTGACCGAGTTTTTTTGTCCTTTTTATAATAGGATCTACTTCAATAAGTCACCTCATCTTTTATAACGGGTGCTTGTGTAGATGAACGAGACTATTCATCTCGTTCAAGCATATAGAGGTATAAATTTATTAAAAGTTTATGAATTAAAGTCGTTTTTAATAAATTCGAGAACACCAGATATGCTTTTCAAATCAAAATCGTCTCAGAGTTCGGCGTTACTCAGAGTTTGCGATGGGGACGAAGCTGGTATGAACCCCAGATCATGTATGGTCTGGTCTCCACTTTCTGTTAATTGGGACTGACTTTATTTTCGTCTCCCCGATCGAAGTCCCTTAGTTATGGTATCAGTTCGTAGTTAGTCACTAAATTTTGTCAAAGTTTGGTATTGTGCACATTTACCATAATGGTTACTCTAAGAGTCATCGATTCGGCCAACGTGACTGTATTTTTTTTGAGGATGTTCCTCTTTTGGCCAAAATTACCAATTTTTTGAGGTTTCTGATAAGCTGTTGATCGGATTGACCTGAAAAAATATACCGTTTTTACATTTTATCCTTATTTCCTGACGGACGAAGTTTCATGAGCGCACAAAAACTTGACTGTATTTTTTTTTTAAAGTTCTAGGAATTTTTGAAACGTTTATCATTTTGGGCATTATTAAGTAATGATAAGATGCGACGATAGTAATTTATATTATATGCCGTGAAAAGTATTTTTCGAACGAATTTAATCAATTACAATGTACATTGCATTGTAATTGAATTTGTCAGTACTGTCAATACTTTTGTCAATACTTTTCAAGTCATATGACATACATTGTTTTTTTGTCAGGAGGTCCGACTAACCGAGTTCTGAGTAGGCCCAGACCTGGTAAGTGTTATTGACAAGAACCCGGTTAGATTGGGCCACAGAAATTAACGTTTCATGCCCGAACTTTGGAAATTCGATCATCCTCTATCATTCCTCTGCCACGAAATTTGCGTTCGGTGCGCGTTATGATTCAATTCGTCAGAAATTTATGATTTTTGTGATGTTTTTTTTACTCGTATACTAACCAATCCTTGTTGTTGTAGACGAACACCAGCTTCGAGCAACTCTTAACAGCTCGGACAAAATTGTTCGCTCGATTTAAAAATTGTTGTCTTTGGAAAGTATGTGGTATCAATTCCCAGATAAGAAATAGTGAGAAACCGTATGGAAAAAACTTTCGATTACGGTAGGATAGATTTGCCTCAAACTTTTGGTTTGCAAGAAGGAAATTTTGTATCGGGCAAGCTAGATGCATGCCAAGAGATTGTCAAATTTGATGAATTGGCCCGGAGTAATCCCCAGGAAATGGAATTTTGATTTATTCAAATAGTTTTCAGCGAAATGAAATTAATTGTTGTTGCTTCAGGGAACAACATTTCCTACATCTCTCAATTATAATTTTCGCTACGAAACTTGTACAACCCCAGGGCCTCACCATAATGAGGTTAACTATATTTTAATTTCATTGAAATGATTTTAAACAATGAAATGTTATGGTCAATATCAAATCAGATTTTATGGGATATGACTTAGCTTTAGGCTGTTCCACGTGAAAGAGTGAGCTAAATCCAGAATTTGAGAAATTCCGTTCTACAATGATCCTTTATATAATAATACTTTTTTGTCAATTATCATGGATATTATGATGGGTGCTTGGGCAAAGTGGCTGAAAAAAAAATAATTTAATCATGATTCTTTATGATGATGCATCATAATTTTTTATTTAATCAAATGATTTCCAGTGACACTTCAGTTTTCATAAACGAATTAATCAATCGTACACATTTTCAACTAATCATATTTACTCTATTAAAGGATTACTCATCAAATTTGAGAATATGAAAAAAATGATGCTTTTTCAGATGGATTCAAATAGTGAGAGGTCAATCGTAGAGCTCAGATAATATGTTAATTTCATTTTACTGATATTTTAGCACTTTATTTTAGTGCTGATAATTAATGCAAAAACTACTGGATCAAATATGTTGATATATGGTAGTTAAATGCAATAGTCTTCATAGATTTTCTAGCAATAATTTGCAATGTTTATTCTTCATAGTATTTTAATCTATTTTTCATGTTAAAAACTACACGAAATTAAAAACACGTAGTTTTATAATCATCAATTTGTTTTAACATATCCGTTATAAAGATTCCATCGATCGATTTTTATTCCGGTGCAATAGTGACATTTATTCGAAACAAGGTGAACTTGATACAGCAATAGAGACAGCAATAGCAAGGAAACATTCTGGTGAGTTGATGCACACTAGATAATCGGGTCAGCAGACACTCCACAAGAACTTAACAATATAAATCTACGCCCATCTCCAGTGTGAGCGAGTTGTTCCCATAAAATGAACCTAGTGTCTGGACGAAAAAAACAATCAGGTTTCGAAAGATTGAGGAGCTCAGTTGTTATGCCCTGTGGAAAAGGAAAGTTCTTTAATTTTCCGAGAATTATTGGTGATGGAAGTTAATTATTGGCCGAAGCTGTTGGTCTGGGGAAACTGGAGGTCAAGCGAATTAATACAGACAGAAAGTGAAGAGATGAGTGGGACAGAGACGCGTGGGGAATACCGAAAATTATATTTGGGTTGAAAGTAAAGTGAAAGTTTTTCAGTGCTTGGACCTGAGTTCTGTGGACGTCATTGGGAAAATATGTGTTTCGCTTTGAAATAGTGTTCTCGATCCGATGTTGATATTTAGTAATATTGATATTTTCTAATTCCATCTCTAATATTTTCGAACCATCTTTCATTACCGACTCATTGAGTGCCTATCTCTTTTTGTTATTGAGTACTTTCTTGCCGAAAAATTATGAAATAGTAATTGGTCCATAAAATATTTGTACAACGAATTGAATATCTAAAAACAAGTAGGCGACAACAATTATGTCATTGTGGAGGATTTAGCGAAATGTATAGGTATATTTTTTTGCCATCAATAAATTGATGGCGGGCTTCCGAATGATTTTAACAATATATTTTTCCTCGTCAGGTTGGATCTATTATGAATGTTAAATGGTCGTAGCGATTAAGCATCTATTAGACTAAAATTTTCAAATTTAAAAAACGAATTCGATCCTGATATTCTGAGCTATATAATCATTTTATACTAAAATTTGAATATCTATAAAACCAATTGTTCAATTAAGCTCATTTTTCATACTATCCATTGTAGGGATAAACGGATGATTTCGTCGAAATTTGTAGTACTAATAGCTTGATTTTTGTGCGGATGAAAGAGCGAACAACTTTTTTTTTTCAATAACATAAAAGTGTCATTTAACTATGATTACTTACAGGATGCATTTTCCAGTTTTTGATTAATTTCAATAGTGCCAAGCATGACGAAAAGAATGGAATTAAAAAAAATGCGTACAACAATTTGAACTGAAAAA
>NW_011887899.1:97166-154306 GCF_000806365.1 Fopius arisanus | reverse complement strand
AAAAATCACCCCTGGCCAGGGGGCACCACGCACAGACATTCTCAAAAATGCTTCCATTCGGAAGCAAAACTTTTGTATTTTTACATTTCAGACCATTCTACATCGTTTCCAAGCAAAATTAGAATTTTTTTTCCGGTCGGGATCGGACGATTGCAATGCTTCCATTCGGAAGCAATAAAAAATGTTGATCTGTTGTGAGGCATGTGCTTATATCAAGTGGTTTTTCGTTCTCTTAATCCGGTCATCTATCCCAATAAATGACCGAGAAATGATCCAGAATGACAATGTATATTAATTAGTTAATATTTCTACTTATTGGATTATGAAGATCGAAATAAATAAACACTTGGAGTATTTTCAGTACCGACAATTATTATTAAAAATTATTAGATTGTAGACAGTCGAAGGGTACTTTACTGAACGAAGAGTTACAACAAATTAACTAAATATTACTAGTGAGTCCCCTGTTAAATTCCTCTCCAGAGGGCAATAGAATTTATCTTTCCGCCTTAACCCTTGGACTTTTCTTTCTTGACCCTCTCTGGTCACCAGATCTATTTTGGGAAAAACCCACAGTGAGAAAGTCCCCCTGTGACTTTCCCTTTTTTTGTCCTTATTATGAAAGTAGAAACACAAAAATGAAGTTCGCCCGAGTCAAAATATCTCGAAACGCGTTCTAATTCTCATTGGTCAACTCGAACCGCTAAATTCAAATTCGGCATACGGAGTGCGCAGTAGGTCTCATTATAACGTAAAGGAAAAGTCCCACAGCAAACAAAGAGATAAATATTTCCTCAATCCGGAAATATAAAAACTCTAGAAGAGTGAATTTTGACCCTGGGGAAAGCCCCGAAATCTAACACTACTCCACAAGTATAATAGTGTCATGTACACTAGAATGGTAGTAATTAATAGGTATAAAAATTAGGAGCTTCACCCGCGATTGCATTCAAATTCACGGAAACAATCGTTTTTATTAACAACATACGCTGTGCAAATTTGTGAGTGTCGTATGTTGTCATCAGTTTTCTTGTGAATTATTCTTGATTACGTCATCCACTTGTTTACTCCATGTGGTTATTCGTGTTTGGCGGCCCTTTTTTTACATTCGAAAAATTTGGGGAAAACCATAAATCAACGTTCAATTCTGTACTTCGGTTGATTTTTCGATACTTGCATTTTTTTATGAATAAGGTTTTATAAGAAAATTGCAGATCTTGAAGAGAGAATTTTTGACATTGCATATCTCGCGGGGAAATGGCAATATTTGTAAAAAATCAAATTCAATGAGTTGTGTGTGAAAAAGTTTGAAAGTGATAGTTCTTGGATTTGTTGAAATGTCATATAAAATTAATTAATAGGCCATTATACGATAGAGAGATTTGAAAAGCAATCAATACGGAATAACTATGCCTAGATTTAGTCTATGAGAAAAACGAAAAGTCTTGCAGTTGGACATCAATCGAATCTTATCGTAATATTCTTTGTTTCTTTTTTGCATCTGCGACCAACATTCTCGCTGATATGCAATGAGGCTTCCACAAGCTCTTGTGTATGTATGGGGGGTTCAAATAAAAAAACTAGAAAAGTCACAGTTATAAAATTAAACAATTTTCTCGCCAGTCTGAAAATTGTTTTTAGTAAATCTTTAATTTATGTCTACAAAACCTTTCTGGATAGTGTATATTTATTTGGATGGCCCCAAAGATAACACGTGTTGGTTTACTTATAGACACAGAAAGATGGATTTCCAAACAGTCCTGAGCACACGCACTAAAAACTCTGAATTCACCCGATCGAACCACTTATTGTCACTGATTAAACACAACGAGTGATTTGTCCGCTACCGTTCTGTAATAATTTAAATTATTGAATATAATATTACTCACTCGTCCTGTCAATACTGACAGCTAGCGGAGGAGGGTTTAAGGAGTTTCAGGGACACCAGAGCTTACCTGTAAACCGTTTTTCAATGTATTCATCTCCTTGCTGTTTCTTCCCCTCTTTTACCTTTAATTTCTGTGTACTGAGAAGATGCGAATGGGTTTTTCATCAGAAAAATTATTATTTCAATGATTATTGATTTTGGCGGACTTAAACAATACATTTATCGCATTCACTGTTGAAGTAACGTGCCGAGTATGTAAACATCTATGCTGGCGTTCAAACCTTTGCAATTCGACCAAGGAAAAGACTAACAACGAAAGTCACATGAACAGTTGGAGAATATTTGAACATATAATCTGATTTTTGAAATCATTGAAAGATATTCAATGTTGAATAGATCTGCTTTCGAATTTCTTCGAATGCACTTAATTTCCGAAGATAGTTACATTGAGATATCAATATGAGTCAGATTTGAAAACCGTTGAAGACAGTATTGTCCAAATTGATGTATTAGTTTCAAAGATATTCGATCTTAATGGTCTGCATGAAAATAGACATCGCATAAAATAAAGTATAGATGAAACGCTAAAAAAAGGGTAAATGTCTAGATCAGGTCTGCCGCTCCGATTTTTTTGTTTCATAGGTAAAGTTGAAGATTTTGTCCCTCCGATTACGAACCTGTAAATCGTCTTCTCCAGAAGGAACTAATCAAACAGTTGCGGAGTTTTTATACACCGCTCTGTGCGTTACCCAGGGCCACGACAGTGGTTGAGTGGTTGACTTGGTGAGATGCCGAAATCCTTAGTGTTTCAGGTCCACGTATGACCACCATTGATCGAAGATGATGGTAGTTTCGGGCAGAATCCACTTCTTCATGGTTTCATTAAGGGTTCCTGCTGTTCGATCCTTCACAATTGTGACGAGATTCTCTCTCTCTCTCTCTCCCCCCCCAACCCCTTGGTCCGTTGACTTATTGACACCCTCTACTTCCCAGTCATATTCTCATTTGTCGGACGGGCCACCTTTTTCCCTCCTCAACTGGACTGTACCTCACTGAGTACCTCATCCTCCCCAAACTGTTTATTCCACGGTGCATCCCCCCCCTCCCCCTCTCTCTCTCTCATCTATTTCGACAACTTTATTGAGTCCTCCTAATTCAATTGTGTGGTCTTCACACCAGCCAATCAGTAGTTCTTTTACGAAATTCAACCAATCCAGCGCGGTTTGTCGTGAGATTTCAAGTTCGAACTTGAGGAATTCTTGTCTTGAAGAATAGGCGAAACGTACAACCCGATGACACGTACGGCTATTGTCAAGAAGTTGTGTATTTCCGAGAAGCTGGATCCATGAGGATGACTTGGAATTGTATCCCGCTTAGCCCTTTCCACTTTGTTACTAGGATCTTCGTTGGGTCTCCTTGTTGTGAATCATCATACCATCCTCGAATTGTATGGTATCAGAACTTCACCAAACTTCGGATACTTCATATCACTGCATAATACTTTATGATCACGCAAGAATTTCATGAACACCATGGGGCTCCTCGCCCATACCAATGATTTCTGTGAGTCGCATATTATTCCGTTAACTTTGAATTCGCACTGTCAGTCGATGCACTTTTCACTTTCGTAAATCGCCGTATTCTGCCTCAATGTCTCTTGTTACCAATTTCGAGGCTACTCAGTCCCGCCCTTAATCTCATCGCCAAGCGTTTAATTGTCCTTTGTGTCCTGCGCCGCCATTTTTCGTGTATGTTCTCTATACGTGTTTTTTGATAAGAACCAGTACCCCAGGTATTTAAAGGTATTTACCACCTCCACTTCTTTCCCCTCAATTCTTCAGTTCTCCCTTCCCCTTCTTGTCCTGAAGACCACCTTCGTCTTGTTCACGTTTATTTCTAGGTTGTTTTTCTCGGAGTGTTTCTCCGCGGCGGAGAGAATGTTTTCCAAGTCTCCCGCATCTTCCGATATCACCTCAATGTCATTCGTATACTTTAGAAAATATATTTCCCTTTCCATTATGGCGTCCCCGTCTTTCTTTTTCTTTCAATTGTCATCGATATCGTCGATGAACAGGTTAAAAATAGGGTTAGTATAAAAAATAGGGCTCAGTAGGGACCACCTGCCTTACCCCTCTCCGTGTCGCGAACCTACTTGATATGCCCCCCCCCCCTTGCTTAATTTTTTGATCTCTCGCAAATTGCTTTTACCATGTCGTAAAAACGTGTCCTGAATTCCATCTTTTACATTTCGTCTAGCAACAGATCTGTCCAGTCTGTTCGGCATAATGTAAGCTAGTAATTTGTACCCTAGCCTAAGTAGGGCGATTTCCCTGCAGTTTCTCATATCTCCCATCCTCCCCTTTATAGATGGGAAAAATTATCATACCTTGCGATCCTCCTCGGATCATGCCGCTTTTTCATCCCTGATCCACTGTTTCCCACAGTTTGTTTTGCCATTCCTCTGGTAGGTACTTTAAGAATTCTCCTTTAATGGTGTCTCTTCCCGCTGCCTTTCCGTTTTTGAGACTCTTCAACACCTCCATAGTTGATGCGTTTACTGCCTTCCATAGTTCCCCTAAGTCCCTGCTTTTTTTCCTTTCTGTTTTTTTTTCCTATGCTATCTCTGCTAGTCTTTTTCGGCCTTCTGAGTGTGGCCTTTTCCGTGTCGATTGCCCTTGTATTGTTCGCCTGGCGCTGCAGGAACCGGACCAATGAGTGGAAAACTAGCGCTCTCTGATTTCTGAGTTCCTCAGTTAGCCAAGCGTCATCTTTCTTTCTTCTACTTTCCCTGACTGCTTTGATATAAGTCCTCTGCGGTGCTTATGACTGTCGCCTTTAGTCTTCTCTAATGGGTGTTCGTGTCATCGGCCTCCTCGGATTTATATTTTTTCCAGCTTCTCTGGGCATTACTCAGTTTTCTCCGGGTCTCAGACTAACGTGAGTCTCCTTCCTTGGTCATTTCTTCCCTCTTCTTCATTTCGCCTCAACTCTCTCCGACCGCACTGTCATGCTCTCAGTCTATTTGGGCCGGGGACCTGCCGGTGCTAAATAGACTCGGCAGATCCTTGACAGTTGATACACCTGCTCATTATCTTCACTTCCCCCGGTGCCTTGGTCGAAGAGCCCCAGTCTCCCACACTTTCTCTACCTAAAATCCATGAATAACGCCCGACAAACTGAAGAACCGTCAGGGCTCCGATAACTCCATCGTTGTGGTTGGCGATGGTAGCGCCTTGGCATAGTTTGTTTATTTTCTGCACGGTTTTATGAAAGCAGCCCTTATGATTTACATGACTTTTAAAAGAATCTGGAAGGATTGAAATCACTGCGTGTAACCATACATGATCCTACTTGTTGAATATACTCGTAGAGATGAGTTACATTATACTCAGCCCAATGCAAATGATTGCAACTATGCGACAATTAATAAGTGAAATGGTGTTTGCGAATAGTGACAAAGCTAATACGACAGCGGAGTGGCTTCCTGAGCAGTTGAAGAAAATTTATCAAAAATTGTGTAAGGATTGCTGGGATTGGATGCAGAAACGAACGGAGACGTTGTTCTCTGAAGCGATTATGCTTGCATACTTCAAATTCCCATTCAAATCCCTATTCATTGTTTCTGTAGCCCTACATAATTGGCATTTAGTACACTTTTTCTTTCGTATACCCTTGTGGGTCTTTACGATTTGATGCTTCCTTGCCCCCCAACCAATTGAGGTGAGGAGATCGATGGAGCTGATCATATATGAGGGGAAGAAAGATGTCAGACGACCAGAGCAAGGCCAGAACAACTCGGAGACCCACTGGAGGGCCTTTGCCAGAAGCAGGGAGCTCCACAGCCATGGTGTGAAGGAGAACTGAACTAAATGTGGTAGTCACTGGGATGAGTTTGTGGCTCTGACATGGAGGTACACCAGAACCTCCGTCTCCGCGATGAAGAAGAGGACTCTTTTGAACAGGAAATTTCTTTTTACTCTAGAATAAGACACGCTGAAAAAGGCCCCTCTGAGAGGGAACGTGCGTCAAGCAATCAAGAGGGTGGGAGTAGAGTTGGAAGATGACCTGATGCAGAGACAGTTGGAAATGGGGGAAATCTATTGGGCGAGTCTAACGTTAACCGACATAAGTCCGTGAATGGGAAAAATGGGAATACTATGTTGAGGTACAAGCTCTGGATCAGGACATTAGCATCTTAGAATTCCATTCTGCATTTAAAGAGCTTAGAAATGGGAAGGCAGCAGGGCAGGATGATAGCCCCGGAGAATTCTTGAAATTGCTTCCTGACAACTAGAAAAAAGAACTGCGGCATGTCATACAAGGGGTTTGAGAAAAAGGTGCCCCGCTACATGGCTGGAAGGTACCACGAATTTTTCCGAAACACAATAGAAGAATAGGTGGCGAACTATCGGGGGATCTCACTACTAATTCGGATCAAGCTGTTAGCGAACACCATGGCGAAACGACTCAGCTCTTGGCTAGAAGCCGCGGGGCAGGGGTTGCGCAGAAGGAGGGGAGCAAGGGAGCAGATTTTTATCTTGAACGCGTTGGTGGGGAACAGAATTAAAGAAAGGGGGGAAACTCTCCGTTACGTGCCTTGACTTAAGTGATAATAGAATAGATAACATTGACGGGAAATGGAAGAAGAAGAATATAGAAGGTTTAGTTATAGGAAAGGAAAAGGTCGTCTGTTTAAAATATGCAGACGACATAGCCGTGATAGCGGGAACTAAGGGGAAGCTGCAAAACATGCTTGGCACAACCGAACGCTACTTCTGTTTTAACAAACTCGAGATCAACGTCTCCAAAACAAAAATTATGGTTTGCAGGGCTAGGGGGAGAAGGAAGAAAGGAGATCAATGAAGAATTAATGGCAAGGGAGTTGAAATAGTTAACTGTTTCAAATATTTGCGATATTGGTTCACCTCAAGGAACACACTCGGCGTGCAGATCGGCAAAATGGCGGGGAAGGTCACAAGGCCATTTAATGCTGCATGAGGGATGGTCACCAGAGTCAAGTTTAGCTAGCTGAATAGCAGGCTGTATGTCATTACCACGTTGAGAAAGTGAGGGACTATATATGGCACGGAATTGCGGGGCTGGTCAAGAGACCGTTGGATGGAGAGGGTCCAGGGAAGGATTACTAAAATGGCGATGGGGATCTCACAGTTAACCCCTGGCTATCTGCGGAGAGCAGGAAGTGTGAGGGAAGAGTTGATTTTCGAAACGAGCAGAAAAGCCCTCCTCTTCCTGGGGATCGAAAGTAGGCTGGACGATGGGCACAAGCTTGTCTGACTGAAGACAAGAGTCTCAGGGTCTTACGAAACGCAAATCCCTCTGCATGGGGCAGGGAACTGTGTGATGCTCTTACGGAGTGGCAGAGGGGATTGGATCTCTTGAAGACCCTAAAGAATCAGGATCTTGGAGACAAGGTGGAGGAACTCTTCGAATCGGGTAGTGCAATAATAGAGCAACCGGACGTCTCTAAGATTCGACGGCCCAGGTTCAATCCGAAATATAAACTTCTCAAAAAAACTCACGAGGACCACTGTTATTGGAACCCGAAAGAGACCTCGCAGAGGGACAAGGTAATGTGGGAACCCGTCAGAACATCCGGGAACAAGGGCTATAAGAATGCAAAATGTAGACTCTGTAGGAGAAGGGTAGAGGGTAGACTTGGAACACATCCTTGTGCGTGACAAAATCAAGGTGGGTACTCTGAAGGAACTATGGAGGTGATTGAGGGTCTCCTCATTACCAAGGTCTGAGTGTTCTTTAGATTCTGGGAAAAATTGGCGATGGACCTGAAAGTAAAGGTCGAAAGATAGGATGAAGATTAATGAGCTACCACTGGTCTGATGATGTCTCAGCGTAGTGCAGCCTGGCAGGTCGGGGGACGAAACTTGAAGTTGCTTGGAGATGTGTATCAAGGCTTTGGGGTACTTAGGTTACTCCGTAACCTAGTTGATCACGTAGCCTACGTCAGCGTGCAGCCCCGGTTGTATCATTTTTACCTTTGGGTACGCGTCCGTGCTCATAAGTCCTTGGATCTACTGTTAGAGAAAGTCCAAAGTTCGCGGCACAGTTTAGTTTACCTTTAGTTTATTTTTTCCGTTATAGCCGTCGCTATATTACCTACACGCCCTGTACACATCCCTCGTACGTCGATGCTTTGCTAACTTAGTGGGGAGCGCTAGGCATTACGTCACACGACATATTACCGCCCCTCCGTCGATTGGATGTATATAAGGCCCTGCACTACAGGCACTCGCTCTCTGTTCGTACTTGGCTCGCCTTCAGCACTGAACTCCCTGGTTGGCTCTCTCCTCTCGTGGGATCGAGAGCTAAACGCCCAGACAGCTCTCATCACCGCTATTCCGCTTCTCTCCTCCTCGGGATCTGAGGAGACCACGAGCCCGCTCTCTAGTAATAGCTCTCCTCCGTAGGATCGAGGACTCGACCGCCTTGCTCTCTAGCTGTACCTCTCCGCCACCGGACCGAGGACTTAGCTAGGTAAGCTCTCTGGTCGTTCCTCCCTTTTTTGTTTTTTCGTTAAGCAGAACGTACTACAGGATATTATACTGTTCTTCTTGTTCGGGCTCAGTTTTCTTTTTAAAACTTATTGGTGTAAAAAGAAAGAATATTTTATTATTATTGATAATTCTTCATTTCATTGATGTTACAAACGTTTTTGTTTGACATCTTCAGTAGCCTCCTGCTTCCATGCCCAACAAGTATTATATATACGATAGCAATGTCCGGCTCCCGGGCTATGCTTCGGTTTACCCCTTCACTCCCTTCTGACTCTTACTCTCGCTACTATTCCCTCTTATTCTCTTCCCTTGCCTTCAACTTCCCTTCCTCGTTCCTGTTCACCTCTTCATTCCTTCTCTGTATCTCTCTGTTTCCTTGTCCACCACTCTCATCCCTGTTTTTTTCATTCCCTCAGTACTTCCTCGATTCTCCCCAATCCTTCCACGGATGCGATAATGCGATAACTTTCGCTCCCGACCCCGGTTCTATAGGCATCCTAGAGGGACTCCTTCCTCCCTCTCCGCCAATGCGTCTAGCTCATCCTGTATAAATATGTTAAACGCGATTGGGCTTCGAGGGCATCTTTGTCTCACTTCTTTCCCTATCCTGAACTCCTCTGCTAATCCTCCCGTGCTATCACTCTGTTCTTGGTTTCATCACATATCCTTTTCGTCTATCTCAGGAATTTCTCCTCAATTTCTATATTCTCCATATTTGTCCATAGTTTCCTTCTATCCACTTCATAGAATGCCGCCTTGAAATCTATAAACGCCACGGAGAGTTTCCCTCCATTTATCTCCATGCTATTTCCGATCAGTGTATTTCACATGAACACTTATTCCATTGTCCCTCTGTTTCTCTGAAACTCTGCCTGCACTTCGACAGTTTCTTTTCTTTCTCCAGCCATCGCCTCAACCTCCTAGCCATTATTAAGAGTATTTTATACCCAATATCCAATAGTGATGCCCCCCCCCCCCCTTAAATTCCTCGCTCTCATTCACGTCTCCTCTCTTATTTATGGGGAAAATCGTAGCTAGTCTCCACCTGTCCATCCTCTCCTCTTTCCTCCATAGTTCCTTTAATATGCCTGTTAGCTCCGCTTTTCCCTCCTGCGACACATCCTTCCAGAACTCCGCTGTGACCCCTTCCTCACTAGCTGCCTTGCCGCTCTGAAGACCCTTTATCACCCCCGCTATCTCCAAACCTGTCGATTCGTTCTCCAAGTCTGTCCATTTTATGTCTTTTTCATCCTTTCGCCGACGGTTCTTTCCTGCTCGCCCCTTCTCCTCTCTTCTCCCCTTCCCTCCCCATTTGGTATTCCTTTACGTGTTTCGTTCCGTTTTTCCTCTGCCTTCAACAGTTTCGTGAGGTACTCCAGTCAATCCTCTTCTGATATTGGGTTTAAATCTTTGTTCTTTCCCTGTCTAACCCAATTCATCGCCTTCCACCATTTTTATATTGTTCTATTTGCTGCTACCTCTCCATGTTTTGCCTTTCCTCACTCTTCAATTACCCGAGTGGGAAATTAGCCTAGGTCTGGACCAAGTTCTGATCAAGTCAGACTTGATGTTGGGTCAGGTACTGATCCTTCAATTTGATCAGAACTTGATCAAACATGTAACGCCTTGACTCGATCCGATCCTCGATCCGGCCGAATCAGTGTTTGATCAAACAAAACGGATTAGTTCTTGATAACCGAAATCAAAGAAAAAACCTTATTTGCCAACACTCGCGATCGAATCGGGAACCTTACAAGTACTAATTATTATTGCTATTATTATTGAGTGGACTGTTTTGCTTATACGATGTATAGTAGGATATTGGTTCATTTTAAGAAGCGAATATTTGCTTTATGACAATTTTACCTATTATACTTTTGACAATAATAATAATAATAATAAGTTAATAGCAGTAAAGTAATAATTAAATTATTTAGTTCAAGTTCACGTAATCCGAACTTGATCTGAATAATTGCTCGGACGGGACAATTTCAGGTCGGGTTGATCTGATCAAAATCTGATTCGAATAGTTGCAAGGGGGTGGATCACAGTTCAAGTTCAGGCTCACCTGATCCGAACATGACCAGAATAATTAGAGGCGAACAACTCAGTTTCAGGTCTGCGAATCATTGCAGGTGGACGAATCTCAGTTTAACTTCAGACCCACCTAATTCGAACTTGATCAGAATGATCACAGATGAACGAACCTCAGGTTCAGATCAAGCTCACCATATGAGAACCTGATCAGAGTAGTACGGATTAGGTTGGGTAAATTGAAGATTGATCAGTTTTTCATCAAGTTCTGCCTGATCAGTTGGCACCTCCGCCATACCAAGTTTTGATTAAACCTCAGGCTTGCCTGACATAATTTCAACACGGGTAGTCTGCCTCTTATCCTCTTTAGGGATTTTTTTCGTATGTTGTACCTTCGGTTTGAGCTTCAGTACTTCTTTTTCTAAAACTATTCAGGCTTCTGACCATTCATTGACTTCTCTCCTGGTATTCCTCCGCATGCCAAACCGCTTTATCTTCCCTTTTTCAGTTTACTAACATTTCCCGTTCATGCACTATTTTTGTTGATACTACCCCCAAACCCCCAACCCCACCCCCCGCTTCAGTCCATCGTGCAAATAATTGGCAAGTGTGCCGACCCTTTCCGTACCGCTACCTTTATTTCTCTGAACCTCCTGGTGCCTCTCCTTCCAGTTTGACCATTATATAATCTAGGACACTTTCTAACCCGGTCCCCTCTTCTGTGAATGTTATTTGTCCCTCCTCGTCATCCCTCACTCTGCCATTTCGTATTAACAGAGTGCCCTCTTCACACCTCTTTACTGGCCCTCTGCCCTCACTCCTCGTGGCTCCTTTTGCCCTGCGACTTCTTTTTCGCTATTTTGTCACCTCCTTCATCCTGCATTCCGATATTCCTTGTAGTTCTCCTATCCTAGCGTTCAGATCCCCTGTAATTATCAATTTCTCTTCTATACCTTCCCTGTCCTCTAACATTGCACTTATCTCCACCAGCACCCTGTTCAGGTTTTTCCTATCATTGCTGTATGCGCTAATTATCACCTAGAAAACACTAAATAAACAAAGTCATCTGCAATTTGAATCAAAAATTTCAAATTGAATCAAATTTCCTCAACCCTCATATTGGAAAAAGTCGCCAGCATAGGATGCCCCATTGACATGACAAGATTTATTCCGTTTCTTATGTATGCGAGAGAAATAGTATCTGAATATAACACAGATCCCAGGAAGATATACAACGGAGTTGCGTAGGGAGGAGTATTCTTCCCACTACTCTACACCCTTTATGTATCAGAGATAACCAATGGAATTCATGGTGAGGTGCAAGACTCGCAGTTCGCCGATGACTTGGCATTCTATATCACTGGCACTTCTCTCCCTAGTAGCAGGCGAATTATTGGGGAATCCATTAAAATTTTAAACAAGAACTTGGAGTGGCTTGGGTTATCTCTTGCACCTCACAAGATGGTCCTCGTACATTTTCACAAATGACGCATCCCTCCTAGAGATACTTCAATTATAATCGCAGAATGTATGATCAAGAGTAGCTCCCGAGTTCGATTAGTAGGGGTAATTCTAGACAAAAAACTCAATTTCGAACTACAACTAGATGGAGTCTTAGTTCGGCATTAAAGACCATGAACACCATAAAATTCATTCGACGCACGTGGTGGGGATCCAATTCCCAAACACTGATGATGCTTTACAAGGCTTTCACTTGAACTATCATTGAATATAATTTGTTAATATACATCCCTTCCAGAAAGACACAATTGGAGAAATTGGAAAAATTATAGTACACAGCTATTGGCCTAGCATTAGGCTACCGAAATGCAATCCTAATTGCAATATTGCTCGCCGAAAGTAAACTCCCAACAATTTATTCATGTGCAACCTTTTTATGTAAAAATGACCTGAAGACCGAAATGTAGCCCGACAGCTCGAATTGAGGTCTACCTTTCCGGCTGTCTATCAGTCCTCGCATGAGGCTATCTGTCTCCCAGCCTGCCACCCAAATCCCGACTGACCTATAACCCATATATTGCGCAACTGGGTACACCCATACATGTCCAAAAGTTTCTCTCTTGGTATGACAAGCGGCAACTCTTTGCCCCATCTCGCAGGTTCAGAATTTCCCTGGTCTCTTCCCTCAAGCAAATTTTAGGCCATCGATCATCTGGTAGTCTCAGAATGTCTCCTATTGATCTACTAGCTCTTATCCTCGCCATATACTTGGTGGAGAATCGACCAGCCTTCACTTTCCGCATGTAATCAGCCACTCGTATTGCTATTTCCACGACAGGTGATTGCTAGGATTCCATGTCGGGTCTCTGCCTATACCTCCACGCCGTACAGTGTAACCGCTCTGACTATGGATTGCTATCCAGACAAAGCCTTCCCCTGAGAGTGTAATATTTTCATGATATCCCATGGTGGGCCTTCCCTTTCATATGCCTCAATCATGTCTGAATCAGTACCTCAAGTTCTTGAACTCGTCAACCACTTCAATAACTATCCCCTTATATTTTCCCCTCCTGACATTTTGCTCACTCCTTCTTACTCCTGGTCTCGAATATGATGATCTTTATCTTAGTTTAATTCATTGTCATCTGGGTCTTATCTGTGATGCTATCCAGTCTCTTCAGCATCTCTTGCATGTCTTCAGGGCGCTCAGTTGTTAGAGCAACGTCATCCGCATACTTCAGGAAGAAAATCCTGACGTTTCCAATCCATGCACCGCCTACACCATTTCTCTTCCATTTCTCGTCGATTTCCTTCAGCATGATATTAGAAAGCTGAGGCTGAGTGGACGATCCTGTCTGAATTTGGTTCTCACCTGGAACCTGTCCTGACTCGCTCCTCAGTCAATTTTTTATAGATGGTGGGCCTATACAGGATGTCCCAGAAGTACAGGCCGATCCGAAACCGAAACGAAGGAGGTGATTCTGTACCGAAAAGTTCATTTCCACTTTTTGATCAGAAGCACCCATCTGGAGATGTCGGGGTGAAAATGACGGTCAATAATGCTACATCGTTCTGTGACTGTACGCTTGTGTGCCTCCGCGCACCGGTGTACGTTATTCCCCTTCTAGTTAAAAGGGGGTAAGGCAGGGGTGCCCTTCCACGCGTGAGCGAAACGGAGAACAAACCGTATTTCTCTCTGACTTTTAAACAATTAATTAAAAATCGTTTTTGGAAGCGATGGGAAATTAAAAAAAGAGTAATTTCAATTAATGTAGCAATTTATTGATTGGAACATTGATTGAATTAATCGTTTTTTGTTCCATCAAAATTGGCTAAGAGAAAAACATTTTTACAAGTATCACATAAACAGTTGGGTTACAGAATTTTGTGGAGAGGCGTTTCATGAAGGGAATCAAATTTACTCTAAAAACTATTTAATAGATTAATTACATAAACCCAATAGTTTACTAAACAGTTGTAATTTTGCAATAAATTTGATTCTCTTCATGAAATGGCTTCATAAAATTCGGTAAATCTAATTATTTATGAGATATTGACGGAAATGTTTTTCTCCTTGCCAAATTTGATGGTAAAAACGACTAAGTCAATGAACTCTTCAATCAATTATTTGTTTAAGAGCAAGTGAGAAATATGGTTCATTCTCTCTCTCGCTTCCGCGAGGAAGGGCAACCCTACCTTGTCCCCTCCTTACGAGAAGGGGAATCACGCACACCGGTGCGTAGAGTCCCACAGACGAACTGCCTGTGAATGCTGTAGCGTCATTTCTTCAGTTTCTTTATGAGTAATCCCCTGTCTACCCTGTCGAAGGCTGTCTTGTAATCAACAAAAGTGGCATAAAGCCATAAAAGTGACATAAAACCTTCTCCCTGGGGTCTTCAGTCCGTTACTGATGAGTGAGTTTAACGTGCAGATATGCTACCTGGTTCCTATCTCAGTCTGCCTGGCTACAATGCAATAGCCTATTCATCTCGATTCAGGAAAAGATCCTTTGTGTCATCATATTGCTGAGTGTTTTATATCTCGAGTCCACTAAGAAAATTCCGCGATAATTTTGCGGGTCATTTTCATCTCCTGACTTGTAGAGGGCGCCACCGAAAATCCTGCCGCCCAAACTCCCAGGGAGTAGATCTGGTAGCTCCACGATGAGTCACCAAGCGAATCCAAATTTCTAGAGGCGCGTACAACTGTCAAATGTTTGGCATGGGCAACATTGTATCTCATCGTCACACTCGAAGGGAGAACTTCGAATCCCTACGTTACGATCAGGAAAAGTGACACTACGTTCCAGCGCTTTTGTTGTTGTTCAACAAAATATTCCCTTGTTCCGAATGATCCGGCTCGAAGGACAAAAGTTGCGGCGAAATTTAATTCAAAACAACTCATAGAAAGCCGCAGTTTGGGGACGGGTAAAGGTGGCAACATGATAATAATAAGCACTGTATGCGTTACTTGTCACAATAACAATGATTATATTTTCAACAAAAAAAATTAATTTCCAATAAATATTTATGTAAAAATATACCGCGTAAAAGAAACTCGAGCTAATAATAGAATAGGTTCACGATAGAGACTTGCACGGAACATATCGATTTAATTTTCCGAGAAAAATCACGTCACGTGCGGTTCACCGAACGATAGAAAAGAAAACGGAAATGACGTTGAGGGAGACAGGGACTGTAACAGACTATACATTTCCAAATAAATTTAATTATAAGCCATGTCCAGGAGGTGCTGTCCTCATAACAATTATTTACATTAGACTATTGTTTTACGGCAGAAACTGATAGAGAAATTCGCTAGCTATATGCCGTTTTTTTAAATCTTCAGTGACACGAGCTGAACTGATGCAGTTCACTTTCTTGGCGAGCAACGTTTAAAAAAACAATAGTTTTTAATTGACTTAACTGTCTGCTGGTTGGAATCAAGTTGAAACATTTTGATATGTTTTTCAGGGCATTTTCATGCGTCGATTGGCATTTTTTCATCAACAGCCGAATTAATGCTGGGTTGCAATGTTTTCACCAACCAGATTGATTGGACTAGAATGGCAGAAACTGCTAGACTGGTTATGCTGAAATCGTACTTAGAAAAACGCCAAAGTAATACCGATTACGGGATAATATGTAATATTTTTATTCTCAGTTAAAATTTTATAATAAATATTCTAAAAGTTGTAAAAATTCGCACACTGAAGAAAAGTGTCGATCAAGAATTTACATGATTGATCGTCATTCAATAATCTTTTTTTTATGATTTAAATACGAAATGCCTCGAGCCAATTGCGTCCTATCTTGATAAAAGTATGCACACCCTTGAATATAATTCTCGTATGCTTTCGTTCAAGTACACGCAGGATTGATCTGAGTGTGTTACATATAATGCAATTTGAACATTCGCGGCATTTCTACATTTTTGGAGGATTCATCTATCATCAGTCCTTACGATCTTTTCTCACCTACTTTATTCCCAAAAGCGTCTCCATCTCTAATTCTATCTTTTCCGCAGACTTTACTCGCTTGATTCCTTCGGATCAATATGTGATCAGATAAATATTGCAAATTATCAAATCCATCGATATATGATAATTACCGAAAGTGTTATTAAAAGTCAATTATTCTATTTGATAGTCTTGTCTGTTGTCTATGGTCCTTCCACTGCCTCCATACTATTCATTTTTCAAGAAAGTGTATAATTGATCGCAAGTAAACTATTCGAGAAAGAAATGACTTTCAATGCAAATCGTAAATTTTGCTAGAAGATTGATTCACGAGTCAGACAGATTGTTAACACAGACAATTTCATTGCGAATTTTCATCAAGAACGTACACTTTCAATCGACGTTTTTTTTTCAGTGTAGACATTCATTTCCGAATACACATATCGACCCATTTTTTCAAAACTGTATAAATTGGCACCCTTCATACATGCTACATAATTTCCAGGCCAAATAAGAAAATCGTAGCAATGGCTGATCGCAAGGCATTCATTGAAGAGAGAATTTTTCAGGCCCTTTTCAGTAAAAAAAGGTGATATAGTTTATTATCGAATGGGAGTGGTCTTTCCAAACCTTCAATTAAACAACAAATCTCTATTATGTAGTATTAAATATTTATTCAACAAGGTTCATTGCTAGATACAAATAGAGCTAATGATAATCGATTTCTGAACAAAGTTACCATAGTGAAGAACAGAAATGATGAAAAATTGCGTCAAGAAGTCCTGCTGTATTTCAGTCATTTAGTCGCACTTTCATCGTCCCACTTTCTCCGTGGGTTCTTTGAGACAGTATAATGCTACTGATATCCTACTCATTCGTTCCCTCTCCTGACTGGCGGAGAAAATGGGAAAAACCTGCTTTCACAATCAAGTCGCAGAATAAATGGAATTTTGAAATTTCATTTTTAATCCTTCGGTATGTGAATAACATGAAAAAATACCTCCATTTGCCATGGTCATGCTATTTCTAATGATCACAATCGTTTGTTAATAAAATTGTAGGCAGAATAGTGGAAAGTAAGATAAAAAAGGGGTAATATAGAATCATGATTTAAATGATCAGATCTTAATTCAGAGTGAAAAAAAATAGCATGGGGGTTATAAACTTACCGAAGGTAATGACAAGTTATTGGCTATGGATACTCTACTCTTCCCTCAAGTAGCTCCTAGTTCTTATGGAAAAACGATTCAAAGTTTTATGATTTACTACCATTTGTTCTATCTCAGACGAAAAGCATCACAGTTTGTCATAATATTATAATATTTGAAAATATAATATTTATATAATATTTGATTATAAGGTTTTTATTGCAAGAGTCGAAATCTATTCATTAGAATATGAAGATGATCTGGTATTCCTACCGATATACGAAGGTACTTTTTCAGCGACGAATCACGATTTTACTCTCAACATTAAACTACAATAAAATGAATTTCTGAGGACCAATTTTTGACTGGGTGGAAAAATTTTCTCTGATGGAATCTTTTTTTCATGATGTTTTCATATAATTCCTTCTATGCTTGAAACTTCTGCAAAATTCTTTGAATTCTTAGAAGACATTGGATTATGTGATGATAGTTTTACTTGGTCAATTTATCCTCTTTGCAAATATATGCATCTCAGGAAGATAGATTGTGAATTAAAAATAGGCGAATTACAGAAAATTCTCATGATATCGTCAAAATCGTAAATGAAGATGTTAATTTTCATATTTTTCATTTCAGATGGCCAATTCAGTGAGAATACACCCCCCATAATGTATCTAAACAGAAATTGGGTACTAGATGACAATGAGCCTGTTGGCAGCATCGTAGAGAGAGTGCGAGCTGAAGATAATGAGCAGGGTGAGTTGACCTATGGTTTAGAACAGGTGAGTCACAACTATAATGGGGATATTGGGCCCCAAGCTCCACTGCCGTTCTCCATCAACAATGACACTGGAACGATTTTTATCAATGAGACCCTAAAGGGAAGAGTAAGTATAACTATTGAAATTTCGCCAATGCAAGTGTAAATAACAAATTCTAAACAGAAAAAATCGGACATTTTCGGAAAAAATTATCAATTTTCAAGTAAAAAATTTGAGTGTTTTTTTCGCCGATTCTTATTGCAATTTTTGCTCATTTTTTGTACAAAAAAATTTCGGAAATTTTTAAAATAAATCGCGATTTTTGTGTGGAACTTTTTGCACTTCTTCTACTAGTTAATTTATTTTTTATCCTTAAAGTTTCCTTTGTTCAATTCTGAGAAAAAGAAAGAAAGATCATGAATGCATAAATTTTTTTTTATCAAATTTATTTATGCATGAAATTTAATATAACGAAATTGTGGTATACTCTATAAAAATACGGGAAAAGTTTAATTTGCCAAATTTCTAATTGGATACATTAAAATATTCTATTCAATATTCTCATACGTGTTAACAAATCCGGAATGCAAACAAACGCTAATAGGCTGTTTATGTTTAGGGGGGTCAAAATTTATTTCTCTACGTCACTGTTTCGGATGGCCAGTTGATTGCTAAGACAGAGGTCTATGTAAATATAAAGGATTCGACAGTACCAAATGTGGGGTAAGAATAATCCACTTCATAATTTATCTATAATATATACCGTATATATATATGTATATATATATATATATATTTTTTTTTCATTTTATACTTTATTAATATATATAATAAATTGGGTGGTGCCAGATGGTATGACTATAGTGGTCTTTTACCAACCCTTCCCAGTACCTACACGGTACCCCAGCCTCATTCCCTACCCACACTTTCCTCTAGCTAACTTATAACGAAACTCCACCGGCTATCAGTTCATTTTCCGACGATGAATTTTTCACCTTCGGGACTCGAATTTGCACTACTGGGACGCTTTGGTCACCGGGCTAGTACGCTGACGACGAGCCTAAAGACATCTTTTATTAATATATACATATTTTGTTTGAATAATGTTTCCAACATGAAATTTCCTTGAATTTCAAACCGTTAAAGTTACGAAGGGTGAATGCGTTGCACACACCGTGTTAAATGTCTTGGAAACATATGACATAATAAATTGTTGCAAAAAATTTATCACAGTAATTGATGATGATAGCTAATAAATTTGAATAAATCGCATTTACAGTTTTATTCTATGTCAAGTCTGATGATTTAAAAATTAACCATCTCAGATTCGTTTTGTTTTTATTATTTCATGATTTCACTGAATGACAAACTAATCCTCATTCTTCAAATAGATTTTTATATTAATCCGTTAATTTTTTAGAAATTTTGAAATGTGGATTGAGGAAAGCCACGCTTTAAAAGTCCGAAAATATTCCCAAAAATATTATACTACCAAACAGTAATTTCAAATTATTTTTCAAAGTGGAAATCGAACCAGTTTCTAATAAATTGGCTATTTATTTTAGTGTTTCCATCATGAAGAAAATAAAATTTTATTCCTGAAATCTAGAAATTTAGGGATTTAAGGGTTTAGGTTCTAGGTTTTAGGTTCATTAGGGACAAAAGTTGATCACCTCATCGAAATATACATTTTTGGTTTCATGACTTTTCACTTTAGGTACGGTAGTTCATAGAGAAGTCAGTTATCAGGAAGAATTATAATTTTATCGTATCGGACAATTGTCTTCTGGCATCAGTGAGAATAAATCATTCAGAAAATGCATCGATGTACATAAATAACTCATTGTTGTTAGTTGAAGTTAGTTTACAGATCGAAATTTTAGTTCTTAATTATTAAAGTTGGGGGAGATACAATCAAATAACATGAAGATTGACTTAATAACTATTAAAAATATTTTTGGCTAGTTGGAAGTTGTAAAACAACCCGAATGCGAGTTCTATAATCTCACGAGTCCAAAAGCTTGAGTTTTGTATAGTTCCATGTCATTGTCTCATTTCCTCAAATGGAAAAGTAGAATCACAGATTCTGGGCACCTATGGCATATGACAATTAATATGAATGGTCTGGATGAGACTGTAATGTTCATTTGCTGTATTCCATCGACTGGTAAATTTTATCGGCATTATTATCACATTAATTGTCCTTAAAACAACTACTTACACTTATTACTCAAATTATTACTCAATGAAATGTATATATTTTCAGAGTCATTCAGCCGCTTAATGATCTATTCGATTCCAACAATAAAGAATCGGTCGAAACAGATTTCTAGGTTTTTTTTTTCTAGGATTATTCAGCCAATAGAATTGTATCATTCGTCAAGGCTACTTATACTGATTATTTTTCCGACTAAAATAAATGCCACTAAAATTGCACCATTCGACGTTAGGTGGTACAAGCTCCACGGTTTCAAACTGATAATTTTTTGATATTTTTACATGTTACTACATTTATTTAAAAAATCCTTCATTCATTCACGTTAACCATCTGTCGAACTGAGAGTCGTACTTAGGCTGTGGATTGACTCAATGATTCTTGTTTTGGTTCTGAAATTTTCTTAGCGTGTTCTTATCTTATTTTAGTCTCATGGCGCAATTCAATTGATCGTCGCTTGAACGGGAAAAATAATCCCCCGAATACCACGCGAGATTCGAAATTAATCGGATATTGCTGTGTAGGTTCCCTGCAAAAATTTTTCATTTGTTTGCAACGAGCCTATCGGGAAATCTCCGATAACTTCAAAGTTCTTGTGGTATTGTAAGTGAATATCCACTTGTGGTGAATTAATCCTTAATAATTGTGATATGTGATAACGCCAATTTTGATTTAACTATTACAGCTCGAGAGAAAAGTCATAAGAGATTAAATGTGTGCTTTAATTAGATGAACATCTTGTGTTCCTAATTTTTTTTCTTATTTCCAATAGTTTACGTGATTTTGAAATTGTTGTAAATAAATAAATACGATCATGAGTTGCAACAATCAACTTTAGATGTGGCTTCAGCGACGTCAGAAATGTAGAGTTCAGTAATGAAATAGCTTTACCTCCTGCACGGAGAGAAATATTCAAGAAAAATTACGGAACATTTCACGTAATCTGCAAGCGAAGGAATCAACACATAAATTCTACGATCTGTTCCGTAAAAAATTACTCATGCGCCCGACGCCTCACGGCTAGTCATGAGTCACCGTGAGGGAGGTATTTTTACGGAACGTTTCGTAATTTTTCCGGAACATTCGGTAAAAATTCTTGAATATGAAGGAATGTTTATGTTCTGAGGCATAATAAGAATTGAAGTTCCGTTCGATTTTAAAACATCCAGAAAAATTACGTGACTTTTTCGTATTTTTTCGGTGACAGAGACCGGCAATTTACTGAAAGTTCCTAGATTTATTCCCCGAAAACAATTCTCGCTGGCGGATTACGTGAAATGTTCCGTAATTTTTCTGGAATATTTCTCTCCGTGTAGATAGAAATACCAAAATAGTTAGCTTGTTGGATACTATTTTAATTCCCCCTCAAACAACTGGTTTGAAACGACTGTTTTATGATATAAAATTCTTGTGAATTTTTTCAAAATTTTAAAATGTAGTTTTTGATCTACATTAAAAAATTCATAAACATAAGAATTAGTGGAAAAATGAAAAAAAAACTGCGTCAGTTTTTGAGAGTAGAATCATGAGCAAACAAATGAGACGAATCTGAGATGATCAAGTTGAAAGATAATCCGATTTGACATGAAATGCTCCATCTATTATTCTACCTACACTATTGGATTAAAGAATGGCAATTTTAACGTAGGTTACCAGTTCGTATTCGCCCACCCATAATGGGCCTGCCAAATATTCACGTTCCGCGTCCCCTGCCATCGGAAATTTCTTCTGGATTCAGGAATGATGAGAAGACTACAAGACTCCGTCCAGAGACGAGAAACCCTATAGACGATCGCAGAATTATTCCGAAAAAAATGTCACCTGTGCGAGGATCAAGTCATGAGATTGAGACTAATGGAATTGAAGGTGAAAATGCTATCATTGGTGCTAAAATCACGTCCAAGGAGAACTCTGCCACCCAGGACTTCGCAATGACAGTTGTCCCAGTTATTGCTGGTTGCGGTTTATTGCTGAGCGTTGGAATTGGAATTTGGACGCTCAGAGGGAAGGTTTGCGGCTCACTGCACTCGAAGGAGAATTCTGTACGTTTATTACAAATATTAACTTTAGAAGTTGCTTAAAATGTAATGGGAGGAATTCAATTTGAGGAAACCATTGTTTTAAAACCCAATTAGAATCTTCATTTTTCTAAACCAATCAAATTCTTCAAGTTAAATATTTACTTCGTATCATAATGAACTTTTGGATGGATGCCGCGTTTAATTTCAGCATTTCGCCGACACTTTGCAAACATTGCAGTTTCTGACCTCCGATATGTGAGGGTAGTCCTTACATGCCTCCTCCTATGATGATGGCGATAGGGATGGGAGAAAGGGTGTGGGGTGTCATAATTTTAATTGACCAATTAAAAAATTGGGAGGATGGTTTTCCAGATAGGGTTCACTTCATATCCACCATCTCTCTTCAGGGTATCCAACTTTAGCGATATTTTTTTTCGGAAAAGCTCCTATTACACTTTTTAGAATAGACTAAAAACTTTACTTTACGTGGGAAAAAGCTTTAGTTTCTGAACATAGTGTAGAGGTTGTCTTTTTTCTTTAGTTGGAATTTAACTCGTGACGTCAATAACAGCTGCATGCTTCCACCTTCAATCCAATAAATTGTAGTTTTAGAGCATTTTCACTGAATTCGTACAGCGGCCATATTGCATGGTTTGAATCTGTGCAATCCCGACCGCTAGCAATGTTTCGCTCAAGTTACTATAGGGAATAAATTGACGAGGTTATACGAGATACATGGGCAGTGTCGTTATATGATCACTGAGGGTTAGATCTAAAAAAATGGAGTACAGAATGATATAAAAAATGATTGACAATATCTGATCAGAAAAATTCCCAAAAAAACGTATTTAACAATTAAAGATTCGACAAAGTGTAGCAATGGCAATAGTTTGCCATTTTGCAAAACTAAACATTTGGATATCCTTAAGGTTGTTGGGATTTTTTATGGATCTCTAGGCTCTCTTGACATTTTCATTCGAAATACCCTTGAAATTTGATCAACATTCTAGCGATACCGATCCGGTGGCCATCCAGTATTCAGCGAGGGTAGACTGTTCTCAGTGACCATATTTGGAGCACCACTTATGTTCCTTGACCCGTATACTGATCATCCTTCCGGTTTCTCCAATGTACACTTTTTTACATGAACAGGCAATTTTGTACCGACCTGGTGTGGTTCAAGAATGCTTTTGGATTCTTTCCACTTGGGAGCATTTGTCCGATCTTCTTCGGAGGTTGGAAGCTAGTGCGAATGTTCTGCTCACCGAATACTTTCCTTATGAAGTTTTTTGCGGCTTTTAAATAGGGGAGAGGGCCACTTCTTATCTTTTCTGCTTTTCCTCAGGATCGGTCTCTTCTGGCCAAGATAGTTTTCATTTGGCCTTCCTAATGTGATGGCTGCTGTATCCATTCTTGGTCAGAGCCGTCTCAAGATGTTCAAAGTCACCTGGAAGTTTTCAAAAAGTCTAGCAATAGAAAACGCGCAAAATATTTACTTATCTATTCTTGTGTGCTTGTTATATTTCAATCTTTGGCATAAGTATAAGATTGAAGAAAAAAAAACTAATAGCATGTTTTAAAAAAAATTTTGAAGATAGAAATTTAGCACATTGTGGAAGTATTTCATATAAGAAGGTGAAATAATTCTTGGCTATGAGCTTGCTCCCCAGAATTCCAAAATGAGAAATAAAAAACAAGTAATACAGTGGGGAAAATTGTAATAGTGACTTGGCTTTAGGCTTTCAAAGGTTTTAGACTTTCCCACTCGAATCGAAATGCGTAATCATCTTCGTGACCATTTTACACTCTGCCCTGAGAAGCCTTCGAGTTGATAGGTATCAGTATTTTTGCTGTTCAAGCAAACTCGTAGAGCTTGTCGATCATTCCTGTCGAACCATTCTTATCAACGTAAATTGCCTTGGTGAATAAAATCCTGGAGACATCCCATCAAATCTCATCCATACCACTGCATCTTGTGCTCAGATGTTGAGGACTGCCCTCTGGCAATCTTCATTTTTGACCCTAGGGGTCAGTCCCTTTACGTATTCTTCCTAAATATGACGCTAGTGTTCAGTGATGAAGCTTCACCAAAAGAGGCGAAGTATCATCTAGTTCAAGCGCACGAGCTTTCTAGCGAGCTTCTTTGTAAATTCATGAAAGAGGATCCTTGGGTGCGTCCATCCCTTCTCCACTCGTTTCCGGATTAGTTCTTTGATGAAATCTATGTAATAAATCCATGCGGTCTTGTCGTATTGATATGATATTCAGATATTCATTTTTGGACTGCTCATCAGCCCATTTTTTATTCCCAGGGATGGCAGCGTGGTCTGGACTCTGCATCACGTCTAGCGTAAATAGCAATCTTTTCCACCAGTTCAGTATAGTCATTCACTCGTCGAGAGCGGCCTTTATATTTGAGCAGTGCTTAAAATCAGAGCGGAGGTATATTCTTTTACCCCTGTCCTCTCTGTCCGGGATTGTTTGGTGGATGGTCGCGTGCAAGTCCAGTCCAATAGACTTTCTAATGGAAGGCCCCTGGGACTAGATGCCCACACCCGCCCGGCCATACATCTTAGAGCTATCTGTATTCTAGACTGGTGCGTAAGGGACTAGTCCCTTAGAGGGCATTCATACTATATCAGCCCCTGTTGAATTCTTCCCATTTCTTAGGCTGACCTTAAATCTCTTGTGGATGTGCCATTGTGGTTCGCAGGGATCATCCCCCCGGGATAGTAGTTCCGAAAGGTCTCCGCCGAAAGGACAGCCGCATGTTCACTTTTGGCGCCTTTCTATGTTATTTGTAGTAATAATGACTATTAATCCAATTATTTTTTATGAGAAAATAATGATAGTTGCATTCATCAATTTATTCTTAGTTAATGTTGTTGTCAATAAATTTCGATGCAAGATCATATAAAACCTGAATTTTTTCGCTTTCTTAGAAAGAGCAAACGGTGCGTGCCTCTACAATGACCGACGATCCATCATTAATCTTGAAAAACCGGCAGTGTCCGAAATTTCGCAATAGCAAATTTACGGATTTTGATAAAGACCAACAGATATCGAATAACCAACAGCAGGACGATGCGTGGGAATTTCCAAGACACCGATTGAAGGTAAAAGTCGTGTGCAATTAAAAAAAGATTTTATGTCATTGTGGCCGGTAAAACGCGTTTCTGACTCATGCGTGTTATAATCCTCGTCTCCGACTCAGACTATAAAGTCGCATTCGTCAGAATCCCTTTTTCCGTCCTAGGCGTGAAATATACTATAAGGTCCGTACGGGCTATCTATCGGAGGTGATCTTTTGTTTTAATTTTATCTGGTTAGTCTAAAATATATAAAAAATTGGGATCAAATTAGTCATTCAGGGACCACTTGAATGGTAAAAAGATAAGAAAAAAGAAGTGGAAAAATTATCATGGCCGAATTTGCCAAGGTTGAGTGACAACTAGACGCAATGGTAAGCTGGGTATTTTTTATTATTTTATGTCATTGCGGCCGGTAAAACGCGTTTCTAACCTCGCTTCGCTCGGATAAAAATGCGTTTTCGGCCACAATAACATAAAATAGCATCATAGCCACAGTGAAAAAAGTGATTCTGACTCATGCGCGTTATAATCCTCGTCTCCAACTCGGACTATAAAGTCGCATTCGTCAGATTCCCTTTTTTCGTCCTAGGCGTGAAATATACTATTTTATAATCTTGGTAAATTCTTGTCAATTAACGTCGCGATTTGGCGCCCCCCAATAATGTTCCTTCTTTTTTTTCATTATCTTTTTATAACCATTCCAGTGGTTCTCGTAACATAAATTTAATCCCAAATTTTAGAATATTTTAGGCTAACAAGATCAAATTTAAACAAGAGGTCATCTTCGATAAATGGTCCATCCCGGCCTTAATTTATCTGTAAAATTTATTCGGTCATTTATAAAATCATTAAAAAAAGTCCATGGTTGAAAAATGTCAGATTTATTAAGGAATACCAATTTGTAACGTCTGGAGAATTCATAGATTAATCTTAGAAAATCTACTCTTCTTTTATATAAATTAAAATTCCAGGTGTTCAGTATTCTTGGTGAAGGGTGTTTCGGTCAAGTGTGGAAGAGTGAAGCAACGGATATTGATGGCAAATCAGGACCAACGATCGTAGCTGTAAAAACACTAAAAGAAAATGCAACTGAACGTGAACATCTTGATCTTACTCAAGAGTTGAAAGTCATGAAGAGCTTAGAGCCCCATCCAAATGTCGTGAGACTCATCGGATGTTGTACAGAACGTGCACCAATTTTCGTAATTTTGGAGTATGTCAGTGGCGGAAAATTGCAGAGTTTCCTAAGAGCTTCAAGGGAGGAGAGAAATCATGGAGGTCCTGGATTGACATCCAGAGATCTGACGGGTTTTGTATACCAGGTGGATAATTTTTTCATTATTCAAAATATAATTTTATCAATTTTTTTTTCTATTCAACTTTTTGGATTTAATAGGACAAAAATTTTACTATACTTATTTTGTATTGACGTGTGTTATTTTTCGGATAGATTGCTAAGGGAATGGAATATCTAGCTTCGAAGGGAATAATCCATCGAGACCTAGCAGCTCGAAATGTATTGATCGACGAAAATCGTGCTTGCAAAGTTGCAGACTTTGGATTTGCCAGAGACTTAGCAGCTAATCAGATTTATGAGAGGAAGTCAGAGGGGCGGTTACCTATCAGGTGGATGGCCCCCGAAAGTTTATATGATAATATATTTTCCGTCAAATCCGATATTTGGGGTTTTGGTGTGTTAATATGGGAAATTGTAACTTTGGGGTCGACTCCATACCCTGGAATGGCGGCAGCGGAGGTGAGCATTTTCTCATGAGTTTTCACTTGTAATACCATAAAAGCTTTAAAATTATTGTACAATTCTTCATAGGTTCATTGCAAAGAAAAAAAAATTTACAACATTTTTCCTTGCCTACCTTATTTCTATGCAGGAAAATTTCAGGAGAATGTTGGATAAATTTTGAATATCGTGTTGTATTCGGAGATAGTATATTTCTGGACTGTTGGGATGAGCTTTTTTACTCGTGTGGTGTTCGACGAGGAAATAAACCCCATCCCAACAGTCCGGATAATATTTTTCCGTAGTGATTTTCAAGTTTTTGAGTTTGGAAAGTATGTAATACCAATTCCCAGATGAGAAATCATGAGAGGCAGTACGGAAAACTATCCTTTCGTCACTAGGAGTGATGAACCGCGATTCTAACCTCACTTCTTTCGGTTAAATCATGGTTTCCAAGCCCAGAATGTTATCTGACGAATGTCGGTTTATAATTCATTATAATCCCATTCGGATGGTAATACTTTTATCGTCTGATGATATAATGTACCATTACAAAATTTGATAAGATTCGTTTTTTGCTAGGAAGTTTAAGAGAACTGTCCGTCTTATTGTGAGAAACGAGGAAATTTATCGAAGTATTGTCATTCGAATGGTCCCGTACTGAAGTCTACTGAGACGTTCGAATTTGAATTCGAGTGAACTTCGGATTAATCCGTGGTAAAATGTTAGGACCATCGGATCGGCACCAAACAACTTGTATCAGAGGGATTTTATCACAGATAGGACGTGGGAGTAGTTCCGTTTGAGCAGCTGTTTGAAGTCAGGAGGTATATGAGAGAGGGTAAGCTAGCGGAACTCCTAGGAATTTGGTAGATTCGGAGACTGAGATGCTGTGATCATTGATGGTGATATGATGATCTGAGGGAAAGAAGTGCATTCGGCTACAGATCATTTGTTTTGTTTTCTCTTCAGAAATTTCTAGTTGCCGATTAAGTAGATAGTTTCTCACTAGGTTTGCCGTTTTGGTTAAAATTTGAGGTAATTTATTAAGGTTCCTCTTTTCAGGAGAGCGCAGTCATCTGCGAACATTATTGTTTTGATTTTCGGAGATATAAAATGCAGCAGTTGAAAGAGATAAACGTTGAATAGGGTTGGACTGAGGGCCCAGCCTTGGGCCGTTTCTTTGTTTATGGGTTTGATGTGGATAAATTTTTCGTTGATTACGAAGTGTAGTACTCTGCAGGCAGTGCAGAAGTATATAAGATCAGCGATTTTTTTTAAATACCAGTGGACGTTAGAACGAAGTAGAAATTGAAGGCCCCGTTTATGTCGATGAATAGGCTAGCGACGTACTGATTTTCTCCAAAGCTAGTTAGAGTTCCAGTGCTGAGAAAAGTAATATTATCAGCACAGGATTTGTTGCATTGGAAACCAAACTGTGTTTGGGGTAGGAGCTGAAGATCTTCAAGCCACCAGCTGATTCTGAGTCAGATCATTCTCTCGCTAAGTTTGAAGAGGCACGGTGCCATGGAGATGGGTCTCAATTTTCCGGGGGACTGTTTGCAAAGGAAGAATTCTAATAGTATATTTCTCACGTGGGGAGGAAAAACAGATACGTCTTCCCCACGTGCAAAATTGCTACCCGAGCCGAAGGCGAAGGCGAAAGTGTCGTTTCTAACCGAACGAGGTGAGGTTAGAATGCGCACTTTCGGCGCATGTAGGCACAAAATTTTTTTTCCATAACGCAGAGAATGTTCTATTGTTTAAGAGTTCAGATCCCTCTAAGTATAGTTTTCTTTTGAGGATTGGGAATGGGTAGGTAGACACGGTTTCGGTTGTTGGAAAAGTTATATGTGGGGTTAAGATCCCGGGTGTGTTGTTAGGGGGGTGTTTTATGTTTTTTTGCTGCTGATTTTGGAGAAGTTCTTTGTATAGAAGTCTTGTTCTGAAGCGGAATCATTATTTACATCCATTTTGGCGTTAAACTGATCTGTTTTTATTGACATGACACCGGATTGGACCTGAAAGGTAGGCTATTGTGAAAGGGGTGTTGGCTCTACGTGGGACTTTGGCGTCTGTGGCGGCGAGAAATTTTTGGAGAAGTTTTTTAAATATTTAATGTAAGGAGAATAAAGTGATTAGTGGCCACTACTGTACAATATTTTATAGATTGGGTCGCAGATTTTTAGTTTAGAGCGGGAATAGAGAGAGTGAAATATCCAGAGGTCTTACTCCGGCTTCGGTTTGTTCGGAACTTTTTCTTGGTTTTTAGTCACAAAACAAAGGAGTGTATGATAGAAGTGATTCTCAATAGCTATGGGTATTGCGGGGGTCTGAAATTAGACAGTCGATTCTTATTATTTTTGAATAACCTTTTTCGAATCCATTTTGAAATGATTCATGATTATTCTGATATTATTTTTGTTACCTTCTACCTGGCCGATGGTGGGCTTTAGATTAGTATATAAAGTTGCCCATTGAGGAATTTCATCGGGATTTTGTCGTTTTTCTTCTGAGGAGATTTTGATAAGGGTAGTATTGGATTTGGAGAGACGTGTGGTCTTGGGAGCTTTGACAGGCTTGTCTGAGGTAGTGGGAAGGTAGTTAAGAAGGTAGGGGAAGGAAGGGAGGAGGGGGTGAGAGCATTGAGGTTGGTTATGGCTGTGTATGAGATGGATAGGTTTTCCTTTTTATAGAATTTTTGAAATTTTATCAATTTTTAATTGATTATTTCGTTGTTCATCTAGCTTACCTACATTTCTCGTGCCTTTGTAATATGGATAACCTTTGTAATTACCTGGCTAGCCAGTTTGTTTACAGTTGATGCATTTTAATAAGGCTTTGTTTGAATTGGTGGGTAATGGGCATTCGCCAGGTGGGTGGGAATCGCCACATTTCACGCATATGAATGCAAAAGCGCAATCAGAACTAGAGTGGCCAAAACCTTGGCATTTTTCAATTGAAAAAGGGTGTTCCCAGGTAATTTTTTGATAAAGTAGGGTTTTAATGGTAGTTAGATTTTTTAGAATAGAATCGTTGGTTAGTTGTATGAGAAAAGTAAAGTGACCCGTGCTTTCGTTAGGGATCATCTTTGAAATTTTAATAATGTTCATCTTGTCTCGTTTTAAGTCATTCACTGATTGGGTGAGTTCGTCTTCAGGAAAATCTCCGTAAATATTTTTTAGAACAATGTGTTTGTTTTTGTCGGACTTAGGAGTGCATGTGTATTTGTGTATGTATATCCTAAAAATACTTGTTTACTAGTGTTAAATGTTATTAAATCTTTCGGGAAGATGGTAACATACTCGAAATCTTTGGGTTTTTTTAAGTAAAACTTATCTTTAATATTCTGTTCCGTTGTTGTCAGTAGCTTAGCTTATCAGTAGCTGGAAATCTCTCTAACCGGCTAGCAGCTATATAGGATGGATTGAATTCACACATTTTTGACATTTGTGAACGGTCTGTTCGAAGAACTTCTTGGATCGAATGGGGGAGGAATTCTGCGCGTCTTATGTCAACATAAAAATTTGGATTTTCGCTCCCGTCAGGTGTTGCGCTTACAGTATTTATATGTTACAGTATTTGAATAGGGTCAGGAATGTTTGTTTAACGCACAATAGGGGAAAGGATGAGGGTTATAATATGGCGGTTTTGTGCGCAGTTCAAACAATGAGGAGCTCACATACTATGCAGTAGGGCTCTTATGCTTCGTATCTAATCATAAATTCACTACTTTGAGATTTTAAAATTATTCTAAGTACTGGATTCATGACAAATCGATGCTAACTTTTATCTCTGCAAGTGTTATCTCAATTTACAATTTATTTGGTCATTTTGGAGCACTAAATTGCGCACGACAATCGTACTGTAATCCTCACCCCACCTCATTATGCGCGAAACAAACGTCCCTAAACCTATTCAAATGAAACGTAAATACTACAAATGCGCCACCTAATGGGAGCGAAAAAATAAATTTGCATGTTGACATAAAATGCGCAGAATTCATCTCCTGGAGTAGGTTATCTGGAACACACGTACAATGTTGCCATACAATCATTTGAGTTTTAGTATATTATGCAACACGTGCGTAATATATTTTTTGACTCGTGGGGGGTTTGTAACACGAGCCGAAGGCGAGTTTTACAATCCCACGAGTCGAAAAATATATTACGCACACGTTTCATACAAAATTTTATGTCATCGCGCCCGGAATCCGCGATTTAACCGAGCGAAGCGAGGTTAGAATCGCGCGGTTACGGGCACCGATGGCATAAAAACCAATAAGAGTCGAGTACAAAATTAAACAAGATATAGATAACAATATTCCTCAGATCAAGGGCTGGCAAAGTTTATTTAACAATTAAAAATTCGGAAAGATCAGAAAGTGGTGAAATTTTAGACAAAACTCACATTTCATAGGACAAAAATTGCTACTTTGACGAATGATATCCTTAATTAACTACGTTCGCCGGGAGTTGGACAAGATGAACGTTGGACCAAGGTGGATGTGAAATTTGGTGGAAATGGTGTAAATTGAAACTTAATACCTTTTCACCATCTTTTTCGCCTATTCTGCCGCAACTGTTCATTTATCCAAGGTTCAAGGATCTAATGAACCTCACACATGCTACAGCACATTGATTCCAAACCCTCCACGATTCAAAACAATCAAAAAATTAATCGTTTTCGGAACAGCAGAGGGAAGAATTTACCACAATCACATTTGAGCAGTTCTTGACACCTTTCGGTAGTTAACTTTTGAGTACAAAAGTTGTGACGGGAATAAAATAATAAGTTTTATGCGTTTTAAATTTTGCGAAATTTCTTCTCGGAGTTCTGTCGGTGTGAATTACGTTAAGACAGTACCCTCGGTACATCATGAGTCAAGCTGGAGTACTGATGACTTTGATGAACACGGTAGTTTGGCTTGACGATATTGCCGCCTGTGTGATGCGTTTCCACCTGTGTATTGTGCTTTTCTAATGAGAGCTCACCTAACCTAAGTAGCTTTGTTGCCACATTGATTAATTTCACACTTAATTAATTTTAGCATTCATAGTCGATGAATTATCATTTTCTAACGCGTAAAATAATTTTAAATATCTGTACATAAAGCTAAAAAAATATGAAAAACTCACCGTTGGAATTTTCAATATGAAAGAAAACTTTGAACTGCCATAAGACTCGATGTTAATCGTCGGAAAATAAGAAAATTAACAACTATGGTTCTAGCCCATCCAGGCTTGCAAAAATTCAACTGATTCATTTTTGCATTAAAATCTATCTGTGGATCAATTTTCATCGAAATCTCATCGTTGCTTCGATATACGGAAGTACCAGAGGGAGGTAAAGATATGATACTGGTCCTTGTGGGTGGCGGAAAAAATATCCCCGGAAAAAATATCCCCCCAATCATACATTTCATTTCTGTCGCCCTTTTTTTTGTGTACATATTTTTCCAAAGGAAGGGGGGTGTAGAGGGGGGCCCAGGGGCGGAGCCCCGGTGAGGCCCAGGGGCGAAGCCCCGGTGAGGCCCAGGGGCGAAGCTCCGGTGGGGTCCAGGGGCGAAGCTCCGGTGGGGTCCAGGGGCGAAGCCCCGGTGGGGGGCCTGGGCGGGGGGGCGAAGCCCCTTCCCACTCCCCACATAACACATTAAATGAAAATTTGGGAAAAAAAAAGATGATTTTAATTTCATGGGGAACCCTTAACCCTTTTATATGTCATAATAAATAAAGAAATTTTTTTTCTAAAATGCAGTTTGTAAATTATTAAAATTAGGATTTTCAAATATTTATTATTAGGAATTAAATATTAGAATTTTTCTTGGGGATAATTTTTCCGGGATATTTTTTCCGGGGATATTTTTTTCGGGGATGTTTTTTCAGGGATTCGGTCTTTGTCAATATTTCAGTCAGAAAATAAAATACGCCTATTTCTTAGAATTTGAGTGTTTATTAATCTGGTAAGAGCTCAAGAAACACACCTGAATTCACAAGCCTCAATTCAAAATAAATTTAAATAGTAGAAAAAAAAGAAAAAAAATTTCAAGGACCTTTATCGATTGTCCCGATTTTCTTCATTTTCACACCTTTATTCATGTTCTGTTGTCCTACTGCGAATTTTTAAAAAAAGCAACTTTACATAAAAACTATTCAATCTATTTTCATAATTGAATTCCATATAATTCAACAGGTCATGAGAAAAATTAAGGAAGGCTACAGATTGGACAGGCCAGAGCACTGCAAGCGAGAACTGTACAACATTATGTATTATTGCTGGGACAAGGACCCCTCCTGTAGACCATCTTTCAGTGAACTTGTGGGATTAGCGGAGGGGCTTCTTCTTGATGAAATTGATTATATTGAGTTGGATAGATTTCCAGACCACTCTTACTATAATGTTCTGAACCTCAGTGGTGAAAAACTCTAGCATTAGCATTCATATTCTGTTGTAAATGTCACTTTCCTTTGCTCCCTGTAATCACTCACATAAATGTTCAATCGATGGTTGTCTTTACTTTTTAGAGATATCACACGATCCTCCAACTTTATGTAATTATCCATGTTTTATTACGTTTTATATAAATGTTCACCTGTTGACATTGCTCTTGTATTTATTGAATTATAACAAAGATATCGTGCGAGAAGTTCCGCTTTTCTAGAGATTATACGGGAAGTTACAAATGTTATAAGGAAAACAGCTCAGCCCAGAATTATGTAGCGGTGCTGCCCAAATTAATACTGGGACCATACCTGTTAATAAAACCGTGCCCGTAGACGAGAGTACGATAAAATTCAAGGGCTGTAGTTTTTGAGGATGTGTACCCAAAACCCTGATCACTCTACATTATTCTTATTTTTTCCTATCTTACACGTCTATACCTGAGCTACACGTTGATGACAACTTCAAGTCTTCTATCGGAGCCTCCCTACGAAAAATTAATTCCTGAAAATCACTCACAGCAATATGTGTTGTCCATTTACTTATAGGAGAATTGTGACAGCGTGTACTTCAAACAAAGTAACGGAAAGTTTAAAAACGCAAACTTTTGAAAACAAACCGATTGTGATATTTTTAACAATACATAGGTTCAAATCGCTGGTGAGAAAAATCATGAAACTCGGCATGATAAGCGAGAAATTTGTGATTGATTTTTTAAAAGGTCTGGAGAGAAATGGCCAACATTACGATTGTAAAATATTGACAACGTTGCGCTTACAGCTGAGCGATGTCAGCATGGTAGATAAGGATGATACAGCGATGGCGAGGCACCTCGCTAGACTGATGACACCATAAGTTTTTACTTCTCTGGGTGCCCCCACTCCACGTAGTTACCACTTGTAACCATGTCCCCCACTCCTAAAATCAATGTTAAACCTTATGCTGACTTCAGTATAAATGCGGTGTTGCACGATAAAAACTCGAGCGTTGCCTCAGTAGTCAGTTATATGCCGATGTTTATAGAAATTTTCCACGTTTCTTCATAATTCTAATAATAAGGTGAAGTGAGTGTGCCAAAAAATCGATAGAAACACCGGAGTGGAACCAGTCGAAGCGATTCGATCTTGAATCTTGTTAACATATATACATTTTAAAAATATAAAAATTTATGGTTTCTGTGCTAGTCAGAAATGTTGAAATTATTCTTAATAATAAATACTTAATTTCGTTGCCGGACTTCCCAGAACTTTGCAACCCCGTTTTTTTTTCAATTTTAGAAGTGTCAATGACGGAAAGAGAGCAGTTGGAAAATCAGCAATCATATACCAAGCTAAATTCTTTTGGATTATTTTAATTCATGTTAGGAAATTCTAAAAAATACATTTTTTATTATGTACGAATTTTTACAAGGTCAGCTAATTTTTTTTAAAGAATTCTATTTTTTTAATGAAACGAATTTCCAACTTTCAAATATGTACACAAAAAAATACTCAGTCTTATCGTCAAAGCTTCATGAAAAGGTCAACATTTTTTGTCCAAATTCCGAAATACATATTAAACTAATCAAGAAAGCTATCATTTGAAGAAATGGTGGAGATGGACTAATAGGAACGCGCGACATCACCGGAGATTGAACTCTATTATCACAGACGAGGCTTCATACTTTCATTAGGAATATTTTTCGTATCATGAAAATTTCAACAATCAAGTTATTCGACAATGTTATAATGACAAATAGTGGTAAATAGGTGGTTGTAGAGACCATATGTCGCTATTGAGGGTTTATCCGATAATGATAACCAAATCATATATAACTGGTGGTTGAAGTAAGAAAGGCAGTTGTATTTAGCACCTATAGGATGTTCTTATACATATATTCTGTGATGAGGCAGAACTTTGCGCCCCCCCCTGCCCCCTAATTGATACAGCTTATTTTTCCTAGGTTAAGTTAGGTTTAAGTTACTCTTTTTTCGGCACCGTTGGGCAACCCATCCCCAGATATTCCTTACCCCCGTCCCCATTTCCCCCCGCCCTAGCACTCACGCATCAAGGAAGAGGACCCCACGTGACCCCAGAGGAAGGAGACATCCCTCGAGGAAGTCCCTGTGTCAAAAGAAGGAAAAGGACAAACAATAACGAATGCCCCCGATTCACACCGATTACTACCATAATCGGGAGGAAGAGGTGAGGATGATTGGCAGCCTTCACTCGTGCCACCGCTGCCCCACGAGTCACTGCCCCGGAAAGAACTAAAACGAGGACTTAGTGTAAAGAGACCCTGTGAGAAGTTGCCCCGAAGAAACCCCGAACAATTTGTGAAGAGAACTGGTGAGAACTATTTTGGAGGAGAGAAATAGTGCGAAGGAGAAAAGTGTGCGGAAATAGTGTGAGAGGAACTAAAGTGCGAACAATTGTGGAGGATTTTTTGGGAAAAGAACGTCCGAGGAGAACGAGGAGAGAGAAGGAAGGAAGTAGGATCAACCCCGAGGAAAACCGACAGGATTTTGAGGACACCATTCTCCGTGAGTGCCCCACTTTTTATTCCCTGCCCCAACGAATTTCCCTGCCCATGTTAATTTCCCCCCAACGGTGAGCCTCCAGTAAATTCATGTTAGTTGTAAATCAATCCCCCTATTAATGATTACCTTTTCAGTTGGTCCCCCTCACTTCTCCCCCTTTTTCCAGAGTTAGAGTCACCCCCTCTTTTTATGTTATACTATTGCGCGTAGCCGCAAGTGAGTTGGCCTTACCCCCCCCACCCTCGAGTTAATTAGTCAAAAGGCCAGGATTATTTTTTTGTATTAACATCGGTGTATTATGGAGACTAGAATATATCAAAAATCAATCTACCTAAATCCCCCCGAGTAATTATTGGGACCCCCCCCCCCTCCCTCTTATTATTTCAGGTCCCCCTTAAATTATTTAGATTACTGGATTTTGCCCCTAATTTGATTTTCCCGGATATATCGTGCCTTCTCCGAGAATTAATATATTTTAAATTCCCGGCCAAGGTCACAATTCGTAATTTAAATCCGTGAAGCATTGCCTGCGCTTGCATCGTTTCCATTGATGTTAACAGCTTTTTCTACAATATCTAGTGCCGATAAAAAAATTAAATTATCCAGTTCGATATTTAAGCACAACTTATCTCCACCGTGGTCTGTAACTTCATAAAACAGTTTCACAGTCTAGTGTTGAAATTTATGATTATCATTGATTTTATCAATATAATAACATCACTGCAAACAGGACAGCCTGTTACGCTATAATTTCACACATGATTTTACATTGATCAGAGTTAAAACATTGATATTTACATTAAATTATTTTTTAAATTACAACTTGTTAGTTCTTCGTTGGTAAACTATCAAAAAAATTTCTCTAAAATATGTTAAATAATTTTTTTATTATTTCATGCACTGGGGAGGAATTCTGTGCGCTTTATGACGGCATAAAAACTTTTTTTTTCGCTTACCTCAGATGGTGCGCTTGTCTGGCGCATATGAAGTTATGAAGTGATTAATTTAACCGATAGAATACCGCCGTATACTTAGCGCACTCATTAATGGGAATCATTAATTATCTTTTCAAATAATTTGGAAATAATTTGGGGAAATTTAGGGAGTAGATTCTATCATTTGGGGAGATCTAGTTAATTAATTATTTATTTTTTTAAATTAAAGCGTATAGTTAGCGAAAATTCCTTTTTTTTTATTTTTCTAAATTGGGAATTATGTAGAATCATTTGGGGAATCGATTTCGGTAGATTTCATAATTTGGGGAATTGATGAAGAGTTGATAATTGATAAATTAAAAAATTAAATCAATTTTCAGGCCTGCGCATACGCGCATGCATACCCGTTCCATCCTTCGTCATCGGGCACACTAATAAATGGACATAATTAATTACGCTATGAAATAATTAAGGAATATTTTGGGGAAATGTAGGGAGTAAATTTCAGAATGAGGGGAGATCTCGTTAATCAATTATTCATTTTTTTAATTAAAGCGTATAGTTAGCGAACATTTCTCATTTTTTATTTTTAAGTTGGGAATTACTTAGAATAATTTGGGGAATTGATAAAGAGTTGATAATTAGTAAATTAAATAATTACATCAATTTCCAGCCCCCCGCACGCGTGCGTCCACACCCGTTCCTTCCTTCGTTACCGACACTCGTTTAAAAAAAGTTGAATATTATTTATAGAAAACTTTTTAACTAATTTTATAGAGGATAAATCCAGCAGCAACCGAATATGAATCAGAAAGCACACTTCGATCACTGAGTTGTCGAAATAGCGATAAATTGGATTGTGATTTATTTTCAATTTTTATCGTTTTTCCTTGTAAAAACATTGTAGAGACATGAAAATTAGGGGAAAATATAATTCGAAGAAAATTCACACAACGTCATTTCTTAAAGAGAACACTAGTCAATTAGAGTGGAAATGATTCTTCCATTTATGTTTTTTCGTGCCAAAAATCCAAAATAATGTGATTTGTCAAATGAAAGAAAAACATTAAGGGTTGAAAGAAAACAATGGGAAACTGCATGAAACATAAATTTTTCGTTTTTTTGTGCATTGGTGGAATATAATTGGAAAACGACGATTTTCCTATGATAATAACACAGCAAGTAAATAACTGACAAAGAAGTTTGAAGTTCAAAAAAATGGGAAACAATTGAGTGCAAATCAATATGAATAAGTGCATTATTTGATTTTCGATTTTTCAAAAACTAGCAACAATGAACTGGTTTATTAATTATTGAAATTTTTTCAATTTTTCAAATTAGAAGAACAATTCCCCAAATGATTGTCCCTTAAAAAAAAGAAGGTTTCGCTAATTACGTACGTTAAGTTTAAAAAATTGATAATTAATTAGAGAGGTCTTCCCAAATTATTAAGCTTACTCCCTAAATTTCCCCAAAGTATTTCCTGATTATTTCATAGGTTAATTAATGATTACCAATAATTAGCGCGCCCGATGACGAACGATCGAACGGGTATGCATGCGCGCACGTGCCCGGCTGCAAGTTGATTTAATTATTTAATTTATTAATTATCAACTCTTTGTCAACTCTCCAAATTATGAAATCCACAGAAATCGATTCCCCAAATGATTCTATGTAATTTTCAATTCAGAAAAATAAAAAATAAGAAATTTTCGGTAACTATACACTTTAACTAAAAAAAATGAATAATTAATCAACGAGATCTCCCCAAATTATGAAACCCTCTTCCTAAAATTCCCCAAATTATTTCCAAATTATTTGATAGGTTAATTAATGATTCACATTAATTAGTGCGCCAAGTATACGGCGGTGGGAAAACATGCGAAATTCTCTCCCCACAAACCCAGAATTCCTCTCCTGGTCCCGCAAAATACTTCATTTGTTCACCAAATTATATGAGGCTTACGAATTCAACGTTTCATTAATTAAAGGTTAGCTTGTGCAATGTGGGAATGTATTCTGGAAAGCTTGGCAATAATCGAACTCGTTCATTATATTCAATAATCGTATTTCACCCATCGTCGATGAGATTTTCAGCCAAATTCCATAATGTCTGATGTTGTCAAAATCGATGGCAGCTTGGGAGAAGGCGTAAGTAACGTTGGCTTTTTTTAATATAAATTATATTGAACCTATACATTTCTGAATATGAATAGGGAGGACAAGTGTTGAGAATTGCTCTGAGTATAAGTGCGCTTTATGGAATACCTTTTGTGATGGACAATATTAGAGCTGGACGTTTAAAACCTGGATTAGCAGCTCAGCATCTCAAAGGTAACATCTAAGAATTAATCACTTCTGGCAATTTCTTGATAGATTATTTCTCGTTCTTCCCCTGAAAAAATGGATATGAAATATTATATTTCGTAGCAAGTGCAGAAAAGTGATTTGCGGCGTGTAGAAGGTTATACTTTAGGTTAGGTGAAACTTTGGTCTACAGCCACAGTATCATTGATGCCTTCTCATTATAATTGCTCTCTATTCTTTTTTTTTTGAGTTGTAAGATAATTAATCATTCATTACTGTTCTCATTTTATAAAGTATGAGATCAACCAGAACGATCTATCTCGGTTCATTACCTATTTAATCTGAAAATAGTGAAATTCGTTAATTTTGCCGGAAACAAAAAAGTACGAAACTTGAGCACCATGTATGTATTTGTGTACGAAAGGATGTGTCAATTATTTCGGAAAATGTTATAAATTAAGAGATAAAAATAACTCAAGCTGAAGCTTAGAGTCTGAAATTTTGTCACATAATATGGGTATTGCTGTAATGCATGCTTGGGCGCGATTTCACCTCAATCAGTAGGGTAGTTTCTAGAATGCAGCAATTGCCTAAAAATCTCAGATCGTCCGTGTCAAAGAACGACCCACAAGGGGCAGTATCTAGAGACACGGTGTATGGCAATTGCCACACGCCCAAGGTAACGTTTACCATATGTTTAAGCCCTTTCTTGCCATACACGTATGGCAAAAGCCATGTGCGCAGCAATTTACGTATGAGTTACTCGAAAATAAAATAATTATCTTTTCCTTGTCTGCGGGTTGAGAAAACTCTATGAGGATCCTCTGAATGTCACCCTAAAGTTTGGGACTTTTCTCAGCCGCTTGGCTCAAGTAATCACCTTAATGAACAATTGATGAGTTCAACATAATTTTTTTTATAAAATTGTTAAGAATCTTTTCCGCGTCTGAGGGTTGCGGAAACTCTAGGGCATCCTTCGAAGCTCACCCGAAAAATTCAGATAAAGTTATCACAATAATTGACAGTAATATATTTATTGATTCTTAAAAAAAATCCAATCACCTTTAATTTGCAATATTACTGAATTTTTCTGCTGAGAAATCTTCAAAACCTTATTTCTGAGTTTTCTCAAGTCTCAGAAAATCAAAAAGATGGTTGTAATCCGTTATTCTTAATGGCTGTGCCAGCTTAAGTTTATTCTGGCACAGCCACATAAAACAAAAAAAATGAGTTAAAAAATTTTTTTTTCCAGAATAAATTATTAAAAAACCAGCACTTTTGAAATCTTTTGAACTTAGTTGATTGTGCTGCAATGGCCGTTTCAGTTTAAGATACCTGAAATTCAGTGGAGATCTCCAGAGAGCCTCTTTGGAGTTTGCACAATCCTTAGAATCAATTTCGAAAATTAATCAAAATATTGTGATCCATGAATCGATTAATCCTCCTCTTTAAATAAACTAGCCTCCATAGCCAGGGTTTGCAAACTCTGGAACTCAGGACAAGTCTCCAGATGACCACTCTGAAGTGATCCCACGTCTCAATAATTGAAATAACATCATAGCTGATCATTTTCCTTTAATTAACAAATAATTAATCAATTAATGATTACGACTACTAATATTTGGAGAGGGTGCAAACTCTGAAATTCAGTACAGATTTTCGGAAAACCTTCCTAAAGTTTGCACACCCCTTAAAAACTGAAAATCGATCTTACTCAATTTTTTCTTCCATTCACCAGTGAATTAATAAAAGAAGTTCGAAAATGTAATGTAAAAAAATAATAATAATACGAATAATAATACTTTTCAATTTTTTAATGTCGCTTCTAATTAGCTCTCATTCTTCCTGAAAAGATACAATAAAGATTGGACGATCCTATTCAGTTTTCTCCTCGTTTCCAGGAAAGCTTACAGAAGCTCTTTTTTTTAATATCAAATCTTAGAATTTGTTTTTCTTCGCTCAAAATTCACTCATAATTCGCACCTAAAGACGAAAGCCTTACACACATTTTGGCAAACACATGGCAAAAGTCATACACGCATAGCAAAAGCCATACATGCATCATGTATGCAACATGTATGGCTTTTGCCATACGTGTATGGCAAGAAAGGGCTTAAACATATGGTAAACGTCACCTTGGGCGTATGGCAATTGCCATATACCATGTCTCTAGACACTGTCTTAAAATATATGAATGTTCTCTCATTTATGTAAAAAGTTTCATAAATACTAGCTTTTATTTTAAATTTTTTCATCAGTTCAAACAGAGTATCAAAGTACCTTAGTAAAATTTCTGGGTATTTTTGGTACCAGCAGATTATTGATAAATAATTAATATCCTGACTATTCCGGGTGGAAAAACGTTTTTCTGTGAAATTCCCGTGCTTGCGACGGGCTAAAATTCTTGGAATATTTTTGCGTATTTGCAACGGTTTTATCAATATAAGTTCATAAACAAATGATTTTCAAGGTTTCTTGGAATTTTTAATAGTGTTCACTGGAAGTTGTTTTCTCATTTCCTATCATTACATAGGTTCATCATATCATGCACAAATGATTCATAAAAGAATCTTGCAAAACGGATTTTTTTCTCAAAAAATGTGTTCAAGCGAAATAGAAAAAGTCGATTTTTATTAAGAGAACCCCTTCATCAGGAGTTCAATATATGCTAAGCACAACCGTTCTAATTATTTTTTCCCGGACCTGAACTATTTGTCTAATGAAAAGTCATAAACAATGACAAAAAAATGTATTCATCGTTTTTCATTCAACAAACCGAGTTGAGGGAAAAAATCGGAATGATTTATCGTCATTAAAATATTTGTAATGTTTAGAATACTTTTTTCGTGAAAAGTGACAGTTTTACGGCGATATTTTCTTGCATGCCTTTCGCCATGATAGTTTCTAGTTTAACCTTTTTTTCCCAAGAAAATCATGATCTCCATATGCATGAAATTACACATGTATCTTATTCTATATATTGTATTTTAACTGTAATTAAAATGATGTCATTTGAAATTAATACCCAGTTCTTCAACTACGCCATCCCTCGGCGCCCGTACCGGAGCTTGCCCTCATTAGATTTCAACATTCTTCAATTTGATACTCTCACAGCGGCCATTTTCATTTCTTTTGAACTTCTTCAATTCGATTTTTGAGCGGTGGTCATTATGGTCTCCTTTATAATGTTGCCGAATCAGATAGTGGCGACTAGAATTCCTCCATTTTTTCTAGATTCAAGTGCGTAAGATTAAATTTAAATAGGATTCAAATAATTAACTATTACATGACGATATTCAAGACAATTACTAAAATAAAATGAGAACGAATAAAATACGAGACATGTGTGAGAGCCCAGAAAGAGGGAGAGAGTACATTCCTTATCATGAAAGCAGAGATACGGAAATGAAGTGCGCCTGAGTCGAAACTTGTAAGACTGATTCTTTATTGGTCAACTCGAATCCGAAGTCGAAATTCGAATTCGGCTCAGCGAGTGCGCAGTACATCTCGTCAAGTAAATAGGAAAATCATAATAATTTAGGAGGAAAAATTTCAGAACAGCATGACTACTAACCCTGCGCTGAAACGTCTTTGGGGAACAATTTTTTCATTTTTGTATACACATTTGTGGAAACGTAATTGTCATTGGAAATTCGTTGAATTCGAAAATCGGAAAAGTCCCTCCAGGAGAAGTGGCCTATCTCTTAGTTTTTCCGCACATGTGCTAGTCTTTGTTCCTGGGCACCTAGGTCCAAAGAGAGGGGTTGTGTTGAAAATCTCCAAGTGGGGATGGAAACACCTTGACCGAAACGTTGTGCCTTCTTGACCCCCTACTTTTCTCTCTATGGTATGTTGTAGAATAAGCTAGGCTAAGGATGTTCTAAGACTTGTAAGAAAACATTAGAGTTAATTTTGTATTGGAACAAGCAGCAAATCAATTTTTTCTTGGAGTACGTTCCCAAGTTCAAAGTTGAATAAATTTGACGAGATCTGTTCTCAAAAGCGACTACATCGTTGATTTAATTTAAACCTTCCCACACTTGCACAGCAGGGTGGTTCAGCATCCCACGGGCGACGCACCTGCCGCCTATTTTCCCCTAAATCAATTCGCGTGATGTCCTGGGCTTGAATTTCATAGATGGCACTATTAATCCACTATTTTATCCACAAAATTCGAAAACTACATTTAGTAAAATTTGAAAATGAAGAGAACGCCCAACTAGGGAACAATGAACAAGAGATGGAAAATAATTCCTCGAACTTGACAAAATCTTACCGGAAAACATAAATTTCAATACTTGACTCTGCGTGTCAACTCAACAACTTTCCAAAGTCCATGACAAAAACCATTTCTATGAAAACTCAAAATAACGGAGGGAAAAACACTCAACGGTCACGGTCGTAAAACTATAAATCCTCAGTTTCGAGATAATTGGAAAGGCTTTTCGTTTCGCGTGGGCCACACATGCTGTTTTTTCCTTTGTTCATTATATTGCTAGCGCGAACAGGCTGAGATTCTTCACGATGAAAACATGGCGTCACAAGCTCCTCTTGCTTCTCATTACATTGTCCTTTCCTTTTTCCTCCCGCATTTTCTGCTAGGAGTTATCCTGTTTCAATGCACGAAGGTTTCGCAAGGGGACGTCGGACCAAACCCTTAGATATAATTTTATAAAGTTTAGTCAGTCCCACCGTGGCTGTGGTTTTGACTACTTTCCCGCTTCTCTTTTCAGTTAATGTTTTTTAAAATTCTCGCCAAGGTTAACTTAATTTACGGAATTTTGTACTTAAAGATTTCTAAAAATTTTCAACCCAAGTTTGAATAAAGTATTAATGTGCTATCTTAAGCACTTGTTTTCCAATTTTATTTTCTATTGAAACCCTAACTCGATCATTCGGAGAGAGAACGAAACAACTTCGATGGAGTCCTCATTAGACGTGTAGCGGCTGATGAATCTACAATTTCAACTCTGGTGCTCAATTCGTTACGAGGGGCCACTATCCTTCTGGTAATTTCGGTAGCACATAACACCCGCTCGGTATGTAAGAATATATAATGACCATCGCCGCATTGATGGTATTCCCGTTTTCAAATGTATTTGCGAATATTCTGTCCGAATGAGAATTGATGCTTTGAAAGTTAGTCGTTAAAATGGGTAGTTTATATGAATAATTCTGTGCAGACATAATCTGTCTTTGGTCTTCGAGGTAAATTTTCAGAGAGTACTATTAATGAACACGTGATAAGGTAATATAAACTTGTCCATGATTGAAAACATCCCGCTTGAGATCAATTGCCATTCAGTCAAAAATTTAAGGTGTCTTAAGGTGTCTTAAGCTGGTACAACCAATGCAACCCACCCGAATTCGAACAGACAATCCGAAGAGTATTAGTTTTTTACAAATTTATTCTGAGAAAAGTCACTTATTCATGATCATAGTGGATGTCAATTCAACAGCGAATTGCCCTCTTCGAAAAGCACAAAAATGATCATCTTTGCTATACAAAGTTATACAATTAATGAAAACAATTTTTCCCGTTTGATCTCCAGTCAAGATTGAACATTCCAATAAATGCTTCCTCAATTCTGAAATGAGTAATCGCATTCCTTTAGATAATCCTTCATTTATAGAAAGTTTTCTAATTACCATTATGACAGTACTAGTCCTCAATCGTAATTTATGAGGTGGCATACCTGAGGAACTTAATGTCTCCAGATCTTTTGGCAGAATTGCTTCAGTCATGTCTGCATTAATAGAATTATTTACAGTATCGATACAACAATAAGTATTCTCTGTTGATTTGTGCAACAGTTCAATGAATTTTCGTTTGATATCATTAATATCAACATTTCTTGCTGAAAAAATTACCTATTACGTTAATTTATGAAATTCTTTCATTTTAATCACCTCACCATATAAATCTTCTGTGATATCTGCATCTCCAGGTGCGATATACTCATCTACTACATATATCTCGCAGTAATTCATATTCACTGTTCGATCCCAAACAGATAGTAAAAATAGGGACAATTCACTTTCCTGAGTGAACTTGGAAAAAATGGGCCTCAGATGGCCCATAATTTGATGAATTTACTACGGATTGCATTTTTTTCTACTGACGAAGGCCACCACCTAATAAAATAATTTTTCCCCAAATGGTTTATCACTGTTTAATAATCACGAAGTGTGCGATCTATAATTTCCGGAGTATGTCTAGGTACCATTGGTGCTCGATCTTAGATGAACATTTTGATGCTCCCTAAATACTCTGCGTCAGTTGGCTGGGCCTCAACAGTTGGTGATGAATGTGTGTAAATTGGAATTAGAAGCTTAAATATCCAGGCTGGAAAGTTGAGCGTTGACAATAAGTTCGAGCTAGGCGCAATTTAGGTACACCAGAGATCGCTCATTAAAATTTGTAGCAGATTTGTGCCAGTTTATGGACTAATGCACGGCCAGTGCTGGCATGGGTACGAGGTTTGAGTTTGAGTCAAAGTCGAGCTAGCTGGATGAAGTCTATCTTCTTTGATATGGGGCACCAATACTCAACCGCATCTATCTCAATCCTGGATACCAGATATTATTCGCGGCGGACAGAACTCTGACCAATTTTGGCATTCGAATGAGAACCAGATCTGGCTGAAGGCGACGTTCTCTGGTGAGAGCCATATTCTCCCGGACGATGCTCTCTATGTTTGGGACTGCTCTAGTGGGACCGTTACATATTCTTTCTCTCGTCTGTACGCGGGTGAGTCAATTCGCGCGCTCGCAGCCGGCTGGTACTTCGCTAACTTATGTCCCGCCTCGGCGAGGTAGTCCTCGAGGTTGTTTTGATCATGTCAGATATCCGCAAGTAGGCTCTCGGTGTCCCGACTACCCGTTGATCTACGGGTTGTATTGTTTCGCGGTCTAGGTTTCGGTTTCTTGAAATTGCGTAACCGTGCATTCTGGTCCTCTCCATGACCTATCATCCTGAGCCGCCCGGGCCTTCCCGCTTTCGTTCCATTCGTCATCGGTTTTTGCTTCTCGTGGGAAGTTTTACGGTAACTAGATTACCGTCCTAGTTTTGGTTTCTTTTGAGTACGCACTCCAGTTTTTGGTATATTTAGAATTTATGGATTTATGGAAATTGTGTTGTTGCGAAGATGTGGTTCAACCACACTCGTCATGTCCTTTCCTGTTTTTGGAGATCTTTTAGGTTTTTGGATATTCGGTGTTGGGAGATTTACTGACGGCGGGTAAGGCAGGGCACCGCATTTACTTCCCCTCGCGTCGGTTCATTCGGTTTTCATTAGCTTTCGGCCCTTAAAAAGCTAGCTGGTATCCCATCAAATTGGTTGGAATAAAATGGTGCAAGTATTGGAACGGATGAAGATAATGACTATCCTCGATCTCCAGGACGAGATGAGGAAAAGTGTTACACAGCATTGCGTCAATTCCAAGCCAATGCTCAGCGGTAAAAATAAAATGGGACAATACGTGTATCCGCGGATAAAAAATAGTTTCTCAAGACATCTTAAACCAGAAGTTTACACGGAAGATACTGTACGAATTCTCATTCATATTGATGGACGCACTGTGTATAATCATTCCATGCTGGCCAAATACTTAGCCAAATACTTAGCTACAAATACATAATAAAAAAAGCTCTCAACAAAATTTAATTAATTTACATAGGATGCAAAATCATTCAGTTTCTTCTTGCAAATTCAAGTCAGGTTTCAGTATAGCATGTCTAAGATTTTGAACGAATTCTCACACCATCATATTCATGAATATTTTTGTCTAGGCTTCGATTTTCTAATTTCTTTTTTCACTGATGACGGCGGTTATTTTTCTCACTTCGCCATTTGGCATATGCTCGATGAGACAATCTCCAATACTCCAACTGGGCCTTCCTTCTTATGATCGTACTAGGACCTTTCTAACTTGGTATTGTTATAAACTTTTTTCATTCCTAACTCGAGTTTATGACTCTGCTCTGACCTACCTCAAGATTGCCCCTGTCTGAGCTAAACCATCTTCCTCGTAGCATTGATATTGTCTGGAATTCCAATACGTGTTTCATTTCTTTTTCGTGTCTTTTGACGGGCTAGAAATCGATCAGAGCTTGCGCGGCTGCAAACTCCATCAATCATTGTTCAATCAACAAAGTCCAGAGCTTAGAGGGAGATGAAGCTCACCTCTGGAAAAAATTATAATCAACAAGACTGAAATAATGAAACTGTAGGTAATTTTCAAGTTATTGAAAATCACCGCAATTCCATGTTAAATAAATTGAAATGTATCGAGTAGTTTTAAAAGCACAACCTCTCAGTCGAAGGTATATAAAATGATTCATTAAAGCATACATTTTTATGCTGTAACTTACGCAATCTTGATCGAAAATATACAAATCGAGTAACCTCCAAAAAAAACTTATTCATAAAAGTCAATTTAAACTCACAATCCGCGAAATCTAACTTTTATTCTCAGGAACAAATCTAATAACTAGAGGAAACCAACAATTCAAACTACGAAAAACGAAACGGGAATGAGCTTATGAGCATCACTACGACTCCAATATTACGGTTCATGTACGTATTTATATTCATTTAAGGATGTCTATGGAGGAGCTCATGGAGGAACTGTGTCGGTAAAAAAAGTAAAAAAAATCAAATAAAGCATTTACGATATAAATAATGTTTAAATTAATTTACAAGCCTTATGGGATATTTTTCGGTTCAAATTATGAAGAAATATGGAAAATGTTTATAAACATTGACGTATGACTGGCTACTGTGGTTATGCTCGAGTTTTAATCGTGCACACACCGCATTTAGCGAGGTGCTCCGCCATCGTAATGGTGGCCACTTTTTTGCAGATCTTAAAAATCAATCACAAATATTGTAACGGGGAATTGACCCGATAGTATCGTAATTTCTCTCGCCGGTAAAATATTCTCCATATTGACAAATACATGAGTGGATTATGTTTTCTCTAGCCGCGCCTCGACCGCTTAAACGGTCGGAACGTCGACGCACTTTTGTTCTGTTTTTTCCATTTAATTTTCTCCTTTCACTTCATTTATTCTTCAAAATTAATTATTCATTAGCCTTTTGATGATGATGAATATTAATATTACTGAAAATAACACATGTAATTTGATTGAGCCAATTTAAAAATTTATCAAGAAATGATTCGTTAATTTTGAATAGCTGTGCTTAGTGATTCAAATTTCATTACCAATAATTCGAATTGCAATTTATCTCGAAATTATCGTCAGAATCTGATAGAATAATCATAAAATTTCATACGAACGAGACTCTTCAATTTTTTGCATGCATTTTCATCGATCTTTACTCCCTTGTAAAAGGTCTCAATTATTTGTCTAGGAAAATTATGAAATTAAAATCCATGAAATTAAATGAAATCCATGAAATTAAAAGAAAACATAATTTAATTTCATGGGGAATCGAACCCTTAACCCTTTTATGTGTCATAATAAATAAAGCAATTTTTTTCTAAAATGCATTTTGTGATTCACCCGCTTCCCTTCTATCCTTTATATTAAATAAGTTTTATTAATTAAATTATTAAAATTAGGATTTTTAAATATTTATTATTAGGAATTAAATATTAGAATTTTTCTTGGGGATAATTTTTCTGGGGATATGTTTTCCGGGATATTATTTCCGGGGATGTTTTTTCAGGGTTTCGCTCGAAGAGGCTCCCCACTTTCGCCAGATATTCTGACATGGGTTCCTTCTCGCCTTAGGTACGGCTAAAGATCGGGTTATGTAAACAGTTCTCTGTGCTACTCGTCATCACCAAAATCTGTCGAAAACAGTATATGAGTTGGCCAACCTCGATGGAAAGACCACGGGAAAAGTGTCAGTAAATGATCTCAAACCATGTAAACCAGAGGCCCCGACGGATGTACGAACGAAACCCCTCATTTCAGGAGCTCTCTCTGTTAGCTCTCTATGGCTGCTCTCTCTATAGTCTCTAAAAACCTTAGAGAAAAGATTTCAAGTGCGAAATGTTCTTCTCACGGGAAAAGGTATGTAACGAGATTTGAGGAAATCCCGCACATTAAACTCAATTTTTGGATCTCTTGTAACGCGATTTTCGCGTGAATAATAAGTAATAATATGTATTTGATGGAATCACGCTCTCTGACGTACCGATTGGCTCCGCAAATTCGCCACGCGTGGGAAGTTGAGGTTATAGTACTGAACCTCAGCTTCCAATGAGACTCCTCTGTCGTAACACTGGGTTCTCCACTCTCGGGAACTGTTCCATGTTAGACGGGACGGGCATTCAAATAACACGATTCCGCTCTTGAGCAGGTGGAATAAATTTTTGTTATTAATGTTATAAATAGATTAAGGGGTTCAATCAAAAAGCGTCAGAGATAATATTTTTTTAGCGTTATTAAATTTTCCTCGTTTGTTGTTTGGGGCCCTGAAAAGGGCCAATTGGTTCTAAAAAGAACCATTTTTTTTCAATTTCGGAGTATCGGCAGAAAGCTAAAAATGAAGAATGGATTAGAAAATGACAATTCCACGCTAAATCAACAATGGAAAAAAATCTATCTTCCAAATTTCGTATACGATTTTTTATCATAAGAGAATGCTCCAGGTAAAATATTAGTAAGAAAAGTATTTTTGAAGGATAAAACGACAAGATAAATACACAACAGCTTCTTTCATACTATAATATCGTGCATTGGCCGAAGGCTTATAATAATAGATCATATTAAGTTGGAGCAAGTAATCGAATTCGTGGAGAAAAATTAAGAAAAAAAAAAATAAATATTGAAATAAAATAAAAATGCAGTTCCGCGATTATCCGCAATAAGGATTTTCGGATTAGTCAATTAATGGGGAAATCGTGTGGGTCCTCAATCGAACAGTGTTTCCCTCCGTTGATGTGTTCGCGAGTGGTTTTCAGCCATGGTTTGATCGAAAACCACGGCCGATCGCGCGTGGTGAAATTTGTTCATCCCACAGGGCCGTTCCGGTGGAGGTTTGGCCTCTTATCGTGCGAAAAAGGGCGTGAAAATCCCGGGAGAAACCGTCAAAACCCATGTGGAAAGTGAGGAATTCATTCAGTCAACCTTGAGGGGTGTCCATGCCGTAGCGGCTTCGAGTGTTGTCCCCCACTCCGCTCGCTGAACGTTGAGCGAGAATTCCAGCCGAACGGTGCTGAGGAAATCCCGTTTTACATAAACGGAGATATCGCGGTCTCCAGGAGCGGTGAAAATCCCCAATTTCGAGAGAATACTCGTGGGTTATCCCCCTCGGTAATGAAATTTATCCGATGCCAATCGGTGGAGGCATTGAGGCGTGGTGAAAATGCAACCGTCGAAAAATTTTTATAACGCGTGCCGCGAACGTTGGGTGTCATGCGATCTCTCTCACACACTACACTCCATCTGTCTCGCTCTCTTTTCCACCGCCTTCTCTAGGCTTTCCGAGGATTTTCTCGGTGTTAATAAACTTTACCTGTAACCCTCGATACCCGAGTAATTTCCTGGGATAAATGCCGGACTTCTCGCGAGGGTCCGCGGAATTACGTGGAGTAAAAATTACAATTTATCCATGGTTAAGAATGTATAATCAGTCCCTTCTATGGGGCCCTGAATTTTGGGAAAATCCCGGGCAACCCCGCCCCACCCCCCGGTGCCACGCGGACAAGAAGGGGAGGTTTCTTTTTTTTTGGAAAAATCATCACCGCCTCGGCGGGTGGTATAACTACCGTTGACTCTGTCAACTGGTGAAGTTTTCGACACTAGTGGTCGAGTTAATTAAATAAAATAGCTAATTTTGAGGAAGATTTATTTTGAACATTTTTTTGGCCCTTTTCCCCGAATCCACCCCTCTCTCCACAACCTAGCACCCTGAGCAGCGCAGGCATCCGTTACCTCTCGCTTAACCCCTTCGCTGAATTAGGTCTAAGTCCGGGTTAGTGATACGTTTCGCGGTTTTAATCTAGGTTTAAATTTCGAGTTGCTGGTTTCTCGATCTGAAAAATTAGCTGGCGCCCGGCAACCTCTTTTATGTCCCAATTTTGTTAAGTATTTGCATCGGCGAAGAGGACGTAGGGAGGAAGGGCGAAGGTGATGGGCATTTTCGGTCGTTTAGAAAATTTCACGTCACAAGTTTTTCACTCTCCGAAGTTTTCGCGGTGCAATTCTGCGCTCCTTTAATTGCTATGGGGTTTTTCAATGATTTCATTACAATTTTCTGGGAAATGCCGAGAACCACCAACCACCCCGCCGAAACAAAGGAGGGATTTCCATATTTCGAAATCTCAAATTTAAGGGGTTCTTTTCCTTTTCCTTCTACAACTCCGGCGGGTCAGAATTAATACCGTTAACCTTGGGTAACTGGCAACCATATAGGGCTTTCTCCCGGATTGGGATAATAAACGGATCGCATTATAGAGTGTTCTATCGTTTTAACATTTTTTGCAGGGCAATTAGCCCTTTTTCCCCGAATTCATTCCACTCTCTACAACTTAGCACACTAAGCAGCGCAACCGTCTGTAACTACTTCCTTAAACACTTCGCTGTCGTATCGGTGAGGAGGCAATCGGAGGGAAGGGTGAAAGTGATGGACATTTTCGTTTGGCTTAAAAATGTCATGTCAGAAAACCCATTTTCCTTACTCAATAAAATATTTAATAAAAAAGTTTCATCAAACTAGAAAATCTAAATGACTCAATTAGCCCCGCTCCCCGCCTTATTATTTAGTCTTGGAGGTGAATAAATGAGTAAAGACGAGATATATCCATTTTATTATTTCACAAATTGTGATAAAATCGATCTATACGCGCGTGAATAACTCATTCATTTTAGGGTGGAATAATTGATTAAAGTTGGCTGGTGCATAATCAGTAAAGGTGGAAAGTACGTTGAAAAATCTGCGGAAAATGTTAACATTAAAATATAACAGCACAGGACACTAGAAGTACGTTGGTAAGCTGACCGAAATTTCGACTGGGGCACTTACATAATATGCAGGGTTTCTCACCAGCAGAAGCATAAGGTTCCAAAATCTCATTATGTTCAAGATACTATAGTTGCAAACAATAATACGATTGGTCTCCTCGCCTAGAGAAAACGCACCTGTGGATACCTTCACTAAACCATTGCAGGATCCACCCATCATCATAGAGAGGAGGAGCTGGGATTTCATGGATTTTAGCGTGGATTCAGGAATTTCCGTTTGCAAAATCTCTCCGGAATGTACAGTCTGACTGCTAGTGCCAGTATGGAGATTTCGTGAGGTATTTTTCAGTTCTGGTTAGTGAAAGAAGGTCGATAAGGGTGTTTACGACCGATCCGTATTTGTGCCGTTTGAGTCTGGTTCGTTAGAATAGATTTAAGTTCATTTAAGCATATCCGGAGCCTCAACGAGGAGAGACTAGCCGCGATAATTAGGAGATTTCTCGACCCCTTCAATTAGTTTGCATAGTTTTATGGTTTCCCCATTCATATTTGAATGCGGAGATATTAGCGTGTAGAGACGCCAGCGTCTCTGTATTAATCTAGAAGTAGTCTTCTGGTGAGGCAGGAGTTTCGCCACTTTTGGCAGTTATCGGCAAGACATCGACGCCACAAGATGAGCTTCTCTTCGAGAGCAGTGGGGACACAGAATCGTAGGAGGATCCTACCGGGCACAAGTTGCCATTTTTAATTGCGAGTGAAAAATTATCCCGTTTCTTCACCGAATAGAACGGCGGCTTCCCCTTAATGGAGTTCCACAGTTCGAAAAACAGGGCTGATCCTGTATGAAGGTTGTGTGAGTCCCACGGGGTCGGCCCCGTACAGCCGTTGGGTTTTGAGAGTAATTGATCGAGTAGGTGGTATAATTGGATATCTTGATCCCACCCATGAGTTAAATATCCGTAAATAGTATTTCTGCTGTAACATGATATTTTGACCAGTTACTGTTTCTCGACCGTTTCGCGTTCTGCTGTTGACTTCCACCTGAGGGGAAGTCACCTTCGATGGCGAGAGGCTTGAGAGAGGAGAACAATCTATTAATTTTATTTGTCTTTTTATTTTAAATGAAAAATTTTACGCCACTGCGCTCTGTCTGAGGACATCTTCGAGGGTCTTCAGGAACCCGAAAGATGTCGTCAGGCTCCTTATAATTTGGAGGTGACTGGATTTTGGATGTGCCCAATAATGGAGCCACAATGCATTCATCTTACCATTAAAAGTGACGCAGGGATTCATCCACGTGCTTAATTGAAAAGTAACTAGAGATTCATTATTCATGAGAAAATAAGAGGATTAATTCTTCTATTGCAACAGTTAACGCAGAAATCAATTTTAAGACTTTAGGGAAGCGCTGAGAGTTTATTCTCTTTGATTAAGGATAGTTAATTATTATCAAGCATCGGGACATTTAAGAGCGCATGCGTTTGAAATAAATTATATCTGTTGCGTATGCCCAATTGATGGGGATGATCATGTTACCCCCACTAATCACATTATTTCGTAGCATAACCGCTGGTTGCGAATTTTCACGTGACTGAGTAGGGGCTTCCCGTTTGGTGGGCATAGGAGACGGACCTGTGACAATTTTAATTGTGGAGGACGCTCGAGAGACACCAATCCTGATTCTCGCGACGTTTGAAATTGAACTGGTCGTCGAGGATATCTGCTGAGTTTTTGGAGGACTTATCGGGTGAACGTGGTGGTTATTTTTTTTTTTTTTATTAACTATTTTCTTCAATTGATGTTCAAGACATGCGAGTCCGTAGGACTATACGTTAAAATTCGCATTAGAGAATGTCTGGCTATTTCGATCAGTGACTTCACTTGACCATCTTGACCATCTTGTGTTCAGGTGGTGAGGATCCTCCTCCCCCAGACAACATCTAGGGCACATGGGACAGTTCCCTCTGCCAATTCTAGCCAGATATGACGCAAAGGGCCAGTGTCCAGTAATAAAGCCCACCAAGGCGCGGAGCTTATACCTACAAAGGCCTATCAGTATTTCTGCCAGCTTCTTCGTCGGGGGTAGGAAAAGGGCTCTTATGTGGCTGGCACTATTACCATGGCATCATCTCGTCACAATCCCCGTCTCCGTCCGCTTGCGGATACGCTCCTTGATGTGGTTCAGGTGCACCCCAAGAGGATGCTTTCGGGCGTGTCGTACCTGCTTCCCCTCCTCGCAGTCCAATGGCTCTACTCGAAGAGGGTCCACTGGACCACACTCCAGCCCCCGCCCGGTCATACCCTTTGAAGCCGTCTCTGTACCAGACCGACTCCTCGGGTGGTGCCCACTCCTTGTCATGTCCACGTCCATTTGTTCCGTGTCTAAGGCTTATTTTGAAGCTTTTGTGAGGGAGCCACACTGCCATACGGGCATCTCCTCCACGGGAGAGTACCTCTTGGAGGCCTTCATTCGTGCTTAGGATAGCCGCGTGGCCATTACAGGCCTTCATGATCCCTGTAGGTGCAGCCTCGCTGCCGATGTCAGTGCTCCTTCTTTTATGGTAAGGTGGAGCGGCTGAAGGAAGAGAAGAGCTTCCAGAGCTGCGGTGGGGGTCGTCCGAAGTGCCCCCGTGATTCCCAGCAGTGCAAGTCTGCCAATCCTGGCGACCGCTTCTCTGTGGCAGACAACAGCTGCATATGACATCTGTGGGGTCATTATGGCCGTGTCGATCCATTTCACTACTTGAGGCCGTAGGCTCCACGTGCTACTGAGCATCCTTCTCTATGCCCAGTAGGTCATTATAGTCTTACTGGTCTGCATAGTGATGTGTTTCTTCCAACTGAGTCCTCTGTCCAGCCAAACACCTAGGTGTTTGACATTCACTGAGAAGTTCAGTGTTGTGTTATAAATAGAAGGGGGTCTCACGACACTCCTCCTTTTGCTAGTGAAATGCACCATTTCCGTCTTGTCAGGATTGACCCTGAGACCAGTAGTGGTGCACCACTGCTGAACATAGCGCTTTTTGCATTTTACGTTGCAGCATGCTTTCATTCCTGCTGTTTAAGGCGACGTCGTCTGCATAACCGAGCATTTCCACTCCAACCCTCTCGAGCCCGGTGAGGAGTCCATCCACGACCAGGAGCGACAGCAGGGAAGAGATGACCCCTCCCTGCGGGCAGCCCTTCCCCGCTAGTGCCCTCACGATGCTATCGCCGAGAGATGTGTGGGCTGTCCTAGTTCGGAGCATGGCGGCAACCCATTTGACTAGGGTCTCCTCAATCCTGAAAGATCTTGCCGCTTTCTCCATAGTGTCAAAGGATGTATTGTCAAAGGAACCCTCTATGTCTATAAAACTCCGAGAGTGTCCTGCTTTCTATCCTTTACCCTTTCAATGCTGATGACCAGGCTGTGTAGTGCAGTCTCCGTCGATCTGCCAGTCTGGTAAGAGTGCTGTGCAAGGCTGCTGGGATTTCTTCTCAGTGCGCTCTCTTTAATGTACCTATTAACGAGTATCTCCAACGTTTTCAGAAGGAAAGAACTCAAGCTAATAGGTCGAAAGGCTTTGGCATTGTTGTAGCTACATTTCCCTGGTTTTGGGATGAACACGACTCTAACCTCCGGCCATCTTTTAGGCACATGTCCAAGAGCAAGGCCGGCTCTGAGTACTGGTAACAGTCTGCGTAGAAGCAAGGTTCCCCCTTTCTGCCGAAGAGCTGGGTATATCCCATCCGGGCGCGGCCTCTTGTACATTTCGACGTAGTTCACTGCCTATCCCAGACCGTCCAGCGTTACCACTACCAGCGTTACCACCCAGTGAGGCCTACCTTCTCCCATTCATAAAAGGTTCAGCCTGCACTCCCCCTCATTCCGTATGACGGAGTCCGGAAAGTGCACCCGGACCAGATTTGATCAGTGAATTTTTGGCTCTCTCTCTCAGATTAATTTGTGATTTTTAATTCAATTTTGATTTTTAATAATTCTATTATTCATGTGATTATTTGACAGGATTTTGACTTATTTTTTTATTTGACTTATTTGACTATAGACGGTCCTCGGGAGGAGGAGTGCACAATTAGCCTTGCGGCCATTTTGCGCTCTGCCTGGGGCAGCCGTCTAGTCGAGAGGTGTCAGCATCTGTGCCCCACGTGCGAATTCGTAGAGTCCCTTGAGGCCGTCCCTGTCGACGTAAAGATCTTTAAGACAGGTGGTCTCAAAGATATCCAAACGGAGTTCATCAAGACCACTGCATTTTGTACTGAGATGGTGGGGGTCCTCCTCCACCATGCCGCATCTCGGGCAAAGAGGATCATCTCCCTTGCCGATTCTCGCCAGGTAGGCAGCTAACGGTCAGTGTCCCGTAATAAGCCCTAAAAGGGCTCGCAGCTTAACCCTGCTCAAGGACACGAGTTCGTCAGCCAATTTCCTGGAAGGTTCGCGGAGGAGGGATCTGGTGTGTCTGGCGCCCTTCCCTGCGTTCCATCTCTCCACCACTCCCCTGTCCGCGCGCTTTTGGATTATTTCCTTTATATAGTCTGAATGAACGCCAACGTGGTCTTCATCCACCGGCGCCATTGTCTGACATCCTTGTTTGGCCAGCATATCGGCTTTTTCGTTGCCAAGTATGCCGGCGTGTCCTGGTATCCAGGACACCTTTAATTTGTTGCAGGTTGCAACTTTGTCCATCAACTCTATGCAGTCGTTTACCAACCTGGAGCCACTCTCATGTTTCAGTAGGGCTCCTAGTGCCCGCCTGCTGTCCGAGTAGATGTGTATTACCTTGCCCTTGTCCTGCCTGGCCAGTATGATTCTGGCACAGGCTCTTAGGGCAGCTAATTCCGTTTGAAGCGGGGTGGCGTGTGGGTCCAGTCCAAGGGCCTTCTCGACGGAGGGTCGATTGGACCACACTCCTGCTCCCGCTCGGCCGCCCCTTTTGGAGCCGTCCGTGTACCAGACCAGCCCGTGAGGTGGCGACCATTTAGAGCCTGCCCAGGCCTGTGTGTTCACACTGCCTAGGTTGACTTCGAATCTCTTGTGAGGGTGCCATTCAGTTCTGCATGCGTCTCCCCCTTTGGACAGCGTGCCATGGAGCATCCTGTCCTCCGTAAGGAGCGAAGCATGTCCCTTCTTGGCTTCCCTCCAGGTGCCAGT